>NW_025047681.1:2350499-2650499 GCF_018831695.1 Puntigrus tetrazona
TAGTTTAAAATATGCTACAACTTTGTGTGCTGTACTTTTGAATGTAAATAGATAACCAAAAATAAAAATTCTGTCATCATTTACTCACCTTTGAGTAGTTTCAAATCTTTATGAATTCCTTTTTTTCTGCCAAAGATATTTGAAGAAAGTTGTAACCAGGTTGTTTTGGATCACCATTACAGTCTTTTTTTCCCTACTATGGAAGTTACGGAATGGCTCGTATAATGCAAATAAACATATTTTAAACTATCTTAAAGATGCCTTAAAGAGCCTTTAATATTTCTTAAACAATTCACGCTCCAGTAGAAGGTAGAATTGCATCAACAGCTGGTTTTGCAACCACTGAGGAGTTCAAGTAAGTTTATCCATTTTAACTTATGTAGGTAAACCTGTTTTTGTTGTTGGTTGTGTCTGACTCATGATAGAGTGATTCATCTGTGTTGTAGTTCAGTAACTTTGTCTTCAAAAATGTATATATTTATTTTTGTCTAACTTGAATTAAAGTGTTAATGACACTGTATTGCAACACAGTTTATGACACACCCTGCTTGTCATCTCTTTCACTGGCCCATGGATGTGGTTTTAAATGTCTTCCTTGTAAGACACACCTAATTTTGCAGTCACTACTATCAATCTTAGAAATGAAAGCCAGTATGTTAGATGAGGAAGACATACAAAATATGCAGCGTTACTGAAAATGATTGAGCCAGTTACAATTGAGTGATAGGACTCAAAACTATACAGACACAAATTTCACTTATTGAAACATAACAACATACAGGGCTGGAGTGGGGCTTATTTTCAGCCCTGGAGTTTCATGTCTTAGACCAGCCTACTTTTGTTCCTAACTGACTATTACAAAAATGCAATTAAAACCACATTATAAAAGCTGTTCTCTTTCAAAGGTTCACTTTGACGCTGTGTATGACGATTGTCTAAAGCCCATATAAAATCACCCCAGTTGATTGGCAGATGGTGCGAGAGGCCGACACTATTTACATGGTAAGGGATGCACAGGGAGGACAATTAGAACCAGGACCCTGTGTTGCTATCGCTACTCTGATACCGCTCACATATTTTTTTTTCAGTTCTTGAGGAATTTGCCAGGAGTGTTACCCTGGATTCTCTTGTCTACACTCTCCAATTCACAAGCATTGTTAACTTGAAAGACGCTTACTTCCACATATAGGTCATTTAGAGGCACAGGTTCTCAAAAGTTTCTCAGGTTTGCCTTTGGGGGAAAGGCTCTGACCGAAAGTGTATAGATGCTGCTCTGACCCTGTAAAGGCTCCAGGGAATCCAAATTCTCAATTACCTGGACTCTCTCCTTCTCCACCTTCGCACGCTTGGCACAGAAGATTGTGCTCATTCAAACCCAACAAACTACATTTCTGGGTGTTTATCTGGACTCTACTTCAGTGCTGGCCTGTCTGGCTCCCTTCTTTCCTGGGGCATCTCCACATGAGACTGTTTCTATGGTGGATGAAGTTCCTGGAGGTTTCACCCTTCCTGGCTGTCCCATCATCTACTAAAAGTCTCGAAACATGTGAATGGTTTGGTGTCACCAGATGATCACGACAAACTCTTCCCTCTCTGGATGGGGTGCTGTCTTCTAGGGCAGATCAGCTTGCAGTGTCTGCATGGGCAGGTACCTCATGTGGCACATAAACAGGAAGTAGAGTAGGTGGGCTTAGCAGGCCATAAAGGACATGAAGGAGAAAGTGAACTTGTATATTTGAGCAATCCGCTACATCACACATTTGTCTGCAGTATCTCACACTTGCTGATGTAATTTAGTTGTGCATGTATATAAAGTAAGTGTATTTTGTTGTTCTCAGTTTAAATCTAGCAATTGTTCATATGCCACAAGTGAAACTCATGCTATTGTGTTAACTTATTTTCCTACAATGTGAGTATGACTTGCACAAATGGCCCCTTAACATTGTAACCATCACCTTGCACCAAAGTAAAGACCACATCCAGAAACACACATCCTATGCCTAGGTGGAAGGGCATCTTTGAAAGATAAATATTGAAAAGATATCCACCTGTTAATGAAAATTTACAAATTCATTTTTAGCCAGCTTAAGTGCACAGGTGAATTGGCTGCCTCCAACACAGTGAATAGTGCAGCCACATGCTGCTTGTAGCAGAGCTTCCCAAGAGTGTGCTCTCGATGAGTCACTCATAGTTGGAGAAGTCAGGAGTAGAAGATGTAATTGTTCAGCTTTAAAATGTAAAGCTAAATTTGGGGTACACATATCGAGGAATATGTCCGTTCATTGTCCGTTACCAGGGCAGTGCTGATGGAACGCTTCGTTCACGGTGCAGCTCCAGGACAGCTCACTTGATGGCCAGGGCTTTCTGGCTTTCTTTTCAATGGCGGCGTAACTCTTCTCAGCTGGGGTCAGCTTCCTCCTGATATACAGGATGGGATGTTCCTCCTGGATTCATGATAGTACAGATCTCAATCCAGTCTCCAGTCCAGATGCATCCGTTTGCAGCAGGAAGGGGCAGTCAAAATCTGGGGCCCATAGCACTGACTCAGAAATGAGAGCTTGCTTCACCCCCTGAAAAGCCTCCTCTGCTTGAGGGGTTCCAAACCCCTTGCCCAGGCTGCTCCTTCCTGGTTAGGTCTGTCAGAGGGGTGGCTAGAGAGGAAAAGTTATGTATAAAGCATCTATAGTACCCTGCCAACTCTAAAAATGCTCATACCTGGGTTTTCGTGGTGGGTTTTGGGGCAGCCTGGATGAGGCACCTGAAAATAGACCTTGGTGAGCTCGAGCTTAGAAATGTACCGGGCCCTTCCCAGGTGGTCGAGGAGTTTATTAACTGCTTATTAATTGCTTCAACAGTAAGGTTTAACACACTTAGCAGCTCCTGAGCTACAACAGAAAAAAAACTATATCTAATACTAAATCTAAATACTAAATCTAAAGACTATGTCTTAGTTGCATCTAATAAGTGCTTTTGCAACATACAAAATGGGAATAAAATGCACAAGATGTGTCTAGAGGAAGAGAAGGAGATTTAAATGAGGAGCTGAATTATGTTAGGAGGAGAGACATGATCATTCTCCAGTGTTGTATCTCTGTCTGCAACTCTGCAATAAAATTGCTGATTGTTGTTAAGTATTGTCTGTAATCCTTATTCCCAAGAAAAATTCCACAACATTTTGGTGCTGCAAGCAGGGTTGCAGAGGGGATCGAATTTGAATCAGGATGGACAGTGATTTTTGAGTCTCGGGGGGAAATCAGTCTCCTGAATGTCCTAGGTGTTGCTGCATTGGGCATTAAACTGCATCAACTGGTGCCAGTCATTTAAAATAGAGGTAAGCAAAGTGTAATTTGTTGTATTTTTATGCTTGATTGTGGTATCACTTTGGGGAGTTCTTGAGAAAGATTACAAACAAAGCGTTGAGATTCAAATTATTAAACTTAAATTATTGTAAATTATTGTACTCTCTGCAACCATAAACGAACATTTGTTTTTTTTGATTAGGAGTAAGTTGCACACATCATAAATTTATATGCTTATATATTTAATAGTGAAACTGAAAGCATGTGAAAAGAGAAATCATGTAAATTAGTTTTCAGTGTGTATGTGTTTAATTGTGTGTTAGTTGGAATTATTGATGTCAGCACCCAGGGTGTGGTGCAACAGCCAAGAGGTTTGGATAGAGGCCAAGAAGTGCCTGAAAGACCAGAGGAGCGGGGTTTAGGTGGCCAGGAGAGCCATCAGGTAGTCAGGGAAAGCAGGACAGTTTTTAGAGCATTTGATTTAGTGGTGGGGAAACCACTGCAAGAGAGCCCAAGCCCAAAACAGGGGGTTTGAAACAGGAAAATTTGGTGGTCAAGGAACCGCTGAATGAAAAACTGTGGGTGTATATGATAGGAAATATTTGATAAAGAATTGCTGCTGTTGGGAAAATTTATAGGATGAAATGCCTGAAGAGCAGAGGGAGCTCTACTATCAGTACTCAGGCTCCTCTGTTTCTTCTCTGCCTACTTCCTGTTTAGGGCTTTTTTTAACCAGTGGCCCTCCACGCATTCTAATGCGAAGTATTGCCAGTTTGATTGCCTTACCGAGCGTTTCTACTACTACTCTGTGACACCTCCTTTGTCAAGTCATGCTCCGTCTGTGCCCAATCCAAAACCCCCAAGGAATTACACTCCAGCCTGCTCCAGCCTGCTCTCAACAACCTTGGTCTCATCTCTCCATTGATTTCATCACCAATCTACTAAACTCCAATAACTTTACAACGGCAGGTACGTGTGTGGCCTGAGGGATCTACAGAGGCACTCCAGGACTGCTTCTCCACCACAGACTGGAGTGTCTTCAAGCAACCAGCCACCTACAACAACATCACTGACCTCCAGGAGTACACGGAGACCGTCACGTCCTACATGAGGAAGTGCATGGATGATGTCACTGTCACCAGAACCATCACCATACGGGCCAATCAGAAACCTTGGCTAACAGGAGATGTCAAAAGGCTCCTGAGGGCCAGGAACACTGCTTTCAGAGCTGGGGACGAGGTGGGCCTAAGGACTGCCAGGGCCAACCTGTCTCGGGGCATCAGACTGGCCAAGAGACAGTACTCCAGGAGGATTGCAGACTGTTTCAGTGACAGCAGAGACAGCAGGAACCTGTGGCGAGGAATCCAAACCATCACGGACTACGAGCCCTCTCCACGGACCTGTGATAGCTCCACCTCTCTGCTGAACCATCTGAACAACTTCTTCGCCCGCTTTGAGGCAGACAACAACACTCCAGCACAGAAGCTACCACCTTCTCTTGGTGACCAGGTGTTGATACTGTCCCCTGATAGTGTGAGGTGCTGTCTCAGAGGGACAAAGCCCCAGGCCCGGATAACATCCCTGGTCGTGTTCTGAGAGACTGTGCTGCTGAGCTCACAGATGTCCTCACGGACATCTTCAACAGGCTGGCTGTTGTCCCCACGTGCCTTAAATCAGCCACAATCATCCCAGTCCCGAAAAAGTCATCTCCCTCCTGCTACAATGACTACCGCCCGGTCGCACTCACTCCCATCCTCATGAAGTGCTTGAGCGGCTAGTCATGCACCACATCAAGTCTGTCCTCCCCCCTGCCCTGGACCCCTACCAGTTTGCATATCGGTCTAACCGATCAACAGAAGATGCCGTCTCCACTGCCCTCCACTCAGCACTCACCCACCTGGAAACCAAAGACTCACATGTCAGAATGCTGTTCATCGACTTCAGCTCAGCATTCAACACCATAATCCCGCAGCAGCTCATCCATAAACTGGGCCAGCTGGGGCTCAACACCTCCCTGTGCAACTGGCTGCTGGACTTCCTGACAGGGAGACCTCAGGCAGTTCGGGTTGGCAGCAACTCCTCCAGCTCCATCATCATGAACACGGGGGCCCCGCAAGGATGTGTGCTGAGCCCCCTTCTTTTCACTCTGCTGACCCATGACTGTACTCCATCATCCTGCTCTAACCTCTTCATCAAGTTCGCGGATGACACGACTGTGGTGGGTCTTATCAACAACAACAATGAGACACCCTACAGGAGTGAAGTGAGCAGGCTGGCCATGTGGTGCAAAGACAACAATCTCCACCTGAATGTGGAGAAGACGAAGGAGATTGTTGTGGACTTCAGGAGAGCGCACACCCAGCATGCTCCACTGATCATCGACGGTGCTGTAGTGGAGAGGAGAACAGCACCAAGTTCCTGGGTGTGCACATATCTGAAGACCTGTCATGGAGTCACAACACCGCATCACTGGCCAAAAAGCCCATCAGCGCCTGTACTTTCTCCGTAAACTGAAAAGAGCAAAAGCCCCACCCCATCATGCAGAACTTCTACAGAGGCACGATCGAGAGCATTCTGTCCAGCTGCATCACGGTGTGGTACGGAGCCTGCACCGTGTCCTGCCGTAACGCACTGCAGCGCATCGTGAGAGCAGCTGAGAAAATCATTGGTATCTCTCCCCTCTCTTGGACATTTTTAACGCTCGTCTCACCCCGCAAAGCCACCAGGATAGCGGGGACCCCACCCACCCATCTCACTGCCTCTTCAACCTGCTGCCGTCGGGGAAGAGATCTGGAGTCTCTCGAGCCAGAACCAGCAGGCTCAGGGACAGTTTCATCCACCAGGCAGTCAGGAGACTCAACTCCTACCTACTCTCCCTTCACTCACCTCTACCTCTGGCCCCTGCCTCAGGCCTCAGACCTCAGACTGTGATCCGCCCCACATAAACTCATAATCTCAGGGTCTACACATCTTGCACCTCAACGCACTACCTCACTTTAATTTAATTTAATATTCCAACAAGTGCCTTGTCTGTATGTTTAATGTATGTATGTGTAATGTTGCACTATTTATATTTTAGATATTTTACCATTATTTTATTATGCTTAATTTTTTTTATTCTTTTATCTCTTATTCTGCATGATTGCAAGGTCAGAAGGGAAGGAATTTCATCTGTGCTGTATGTTGTACATAGAGCATATTTGACAATAAAGTTGACTTGACTTGACTTGACTACTATCCGTCATTATCGACTGCTTATCCAAGTCATGCACGCCCGATTCCACTGAAAGGACTCCCCACTGCTATGGAAATGGCTATAGCGTTATTCCATAATGTCTTCAGAGTTTGTGTCCTACCTGAGGATATGATCAGTGACCGAGACACTCAATTTACATCCCCAGGAATGGAAGGCCTTCTGTAAACTATTAGACATTAATGTAAACCTGACCTCAGGATATCATTCACAATCAAATGGCCAAGTTGAACGTCTTAACCAAGTGATCGGAAGATACTTGCGGAGCTATTGTAGTAAGGAGCAGCATTGCTGGTCAGAATTTCTGCCATGGGCCGAATACGCTCAGAACTCTTTGACCCATTCCTAAACCGGACTCACCCCCTTTCAGTGCGTCCTGGGATTCCAACCTCTCATGTTCCCATGGTCAGGAGAACCTTCATTGGTCCTTGCAGTGGATGACTGCATACGTCTCTCATATTTGTGTCCAGCAGGCTGTACAAAGCCAGGAGATCCAAACCAACAGACATTGACGTCCACACCCTCCCTACCAACCAGGACAGCGGGGTCCAAGGTACGTAGGTCCTTTTAAAATTCTACAAAGAATTAATGATGTGACCTATCGACTTGAGCTTCCTGCTAATTACCGTATCTCTCTGTCCTTTCATATATCCTTCCTGAAACTGGTCCACACGGATGCTGACCCTAGGCACAAGGCTCCAGAACCACCCCCACCACTGGACATCGATGCCTGCCTACCAGGTTAATGAATTACTGGACTCTAGGCAAAGAGGGGGTCAGCTCCAATACTTAGTGGATTGGGAGGGATAAGAACCCGAGGAGAGATCCTGGGTAGAAAAGTTCCACAGAGCCAGACCTGACCAACCAGCTCCACGACCACAAAGACGACCACGGGGATGACCACGTAGAGCTCCAAAGAGTCTCTCCTAGAGGGGGGGATTCTGTAACGCCTGACCAGCGGAGGAAACCCTCACCCGAGTACTAGCAGTTCTCAGGCTCCTCTGCTTCTTTTCTGCCTATTTCCTGTTTAGGGCTTTATAACCAGAGGCCCTCCATGCATTCAAATGTGAAGTATTGCCAGTTTGACTGCCTTCCCAAGCGTTTCTACTACTACTCTGTTCTGATATCCATGTGTATGACCATTGCCTGTTTACCTGACTCACGTTTTATGGATTCCATTTGTTTGCTTTGTTTGCCTGATTGGACTGTTGACATGTTGACGACTCACTGCCTGCCCATTGACTCTGAGAACCAGATCACCCCCAAACATGTTTGCCGTTTCGACTGTCTACCTGGTATTGACCCTGCCTTTGTTTCAGCGTTGATGTATATTGTCTTAACCTCTAATAAACTTCCACTAATGGATTATACTCCCCATTACATAGGAATGTAGGATTATACCTTTTATTAATTATGATAATTATGAATTATCATTTGAATTAGCTCTTAATTCAAGTTTGGGGAATTTAATCTTAAAAGATTCGCGTTAGTATGCAATTCAAATATACCTTTAAATCATCTAATACGTCCAGCGTTTTAGGGCAATTTAAATGTATGTTACCAATATGAATTTACTCTGTGATCGGCAAAATAAATCAATTAGACTTTACACTTTTATCTGATTTTAGCTTTACCTCGAGCAGGTAGCAACGGATCTGGGCATGAGTTTAACTTTCCAGTCAAATAACACACAAACGAGAATTCGTAATAATGAAACAAAATTTATTAAACAGTACCTACTAATTGACAAGACTACACTGAGAAGACTAAACATACACACACACATACAAATACATTCATACACACATTAACGGGTTGGAAGGGAAAATGGATAATTGTCTGTCCAAAGTCTGTTAGCTAGTTCTGAGATCGCACTAAGAGCACCAACAAAGCAAAGTTAGGTTTAGCTTTGCTTATATGTGTCTGCGCCGATTCAGTAAAGAGATGAAAAGGTAGTTTTACCACTTGGCTAGTCCCGGCTTGCTGATTGGTCAGGCTCGTCCGTGGGATGACGCGGTCGGGCTTTCCCGGGCCGTTCGAATGGAGTCTCTCTAGCTTGGTGGTTCGCTTTGGATGAACCGAGTTGGTTACGGAAAGGGCAGTGAGTGTCCGTGGAGTGATGTAACGGAGCGGACCGAGTCGAGGGTATCGGGTCGTTCTCGTTCAGAGTCTTCTAACTTCTCCAAGTTCGAAGTTTTTCCGTTTCCTTGGCAATTCCTGCAGCGACCCGAATTCCCCTGCGACTCCTGGTGGTTCCAAAAACTCTCTTGACTCTATTCAGAGCTCCCTGTTCCTGTGTTTTGAGGTGCAAGTTTTGGGCCGTGCCCAGGGAAGTTGTCCAATCCCTAGGTCGAAGGGGCGTGTCCATGCCTGCTTTTGACTCTGGTTTCGTGCATTTTTTATCCCAGTTAGAACTGACATTCTGCACTTCTGTTCCCTATCAAAAGCTTATAAGTGGAATACACTGTTGTGCATTGAACAAACACACATATTCATTCACCATGATATTGGAAACATCATCAGCTTCAATTTGATATCAAACATGCATTATCTAACACTTATGGAACGCTCTCTGTTAGAGGATTATTCAAAGATTACACGGCGGTTCCTACATACATCCCAAAACATGTATTAAACAGTTATTTACAAATGAACCTATATTTGTTTGAAAGGAAGGCATTTAGATTGTTCATTTAGTAGTTTTACGTGTGTCCTGGCACGTAGCGAAAAGGAAAAGGCGCGCTTTTAAGGAATGTGTATCGGGACAGAGCAAACCTCCCTGTGGGGGTTGAAAGTGTAAGGCTGTCCTGAACACATGTTGATTCACGGCGGGAGTCTCATCACCTTTTGACTTGGTGGCTTGGTGGAACTGGTCCCAGGTCAGTGCACAGAACGGGTTATCGGGCTGTTGACCAGATGTTGCGTTTCAATCATCCCAATCTTGACGTGGGTACGCTCGGATTGGCCGAGCTCACTGCAGCGATAGTCTCTTGAGGACATTTGGCAGACTTTGCGGCGCTCTGCAGACCATCTTGATTGTCTTTATGGTCCGGGGTGCGGAGGATGCGCGGTTTTACGACCTGGTTACAGCGCGATTCTCCCTTTTATGGTTCGTGTCTGTTCATCAAGGCCTCACAGGAAGATTTCAGTCAATATTTGCAATGGTGAATTTGTAAAGTTGTAAAGGTTATAACTTTTTTTGGGGGAAAAGGGAAACTGTTCACTGTGAATTTATTTTAGGCTGCAGGTCTAAAATGTGTTTAATACTATTTTATTCTACTGTTGCTATGTTGGGTTTGAATACTGAATCTGCATTGCTGTGAATTTGTAGCAAATTGCTTGGAGAGAATTACAGAATATCTGCCTGCAGGAAGTCTGACAATAACAGAATGAAAGAGAACATTTAAATCAGTCAGTATGTCAGCTGAAGTATTACCTATTGCTGATATAGTAGGATTCGAACGCCCTGTGCATTATGATTGTCACAGACTAATACATTTTCAGTTAAAGTGTGTGAGAATGTATTACAAACAGGGAACTATAGTGACAACAAAAGCTGATTTGAACTGCAGTTCTTCAGTTGGCACAATTAATTACCAGAGAGAAGCACTGGCATCATTTTAGGTTTTTAGTACTCCTCCTATGCACATTTTAGACTTAGGAAGTGGATAGAAAAGCAATGGAGAAGATGACTAGATCGTTTGAAGTGACTATATCTCAGACACCTATGGAATGGTGCAGAATGGCTGGTAATATGGAAAAGAGTACAGTAGATAAACTCAAGCTATGGTGTAAAGACATGCATAAAACCACTAGAGATGAGACATTTAAGAGAAAGGAGAGGGCACCACCGTTTCAGTGGCCAATTGAGGGAACCTGGAATAATTGGTTGAGAGTATATAAAGCTAGTGAAGGAATGGACGCATAAGCAAAAGCTAGGAAATGATGACAGAGAGAGAAAGGCTGAAAGCTGAAAAGGAGCAAGAGGTGAAGCAAAGTAAACTGAAGAGCAGGGAGGTAGGAGGTGCTTACTCACACCCCTCGCACTCTAGTTGAGCCTCCATCTGAATACACTTAACCTTCGAGCACTGCCCCTTTCCCATACTACGCTGATGATTTAGACATGCTGCATCCTCACAGACTGGATCCTATGAAACATTATAGGGAACACAATGTAACCAAAACCAAACGCCAGGTGAGTATCCCGGTTCATCTCTCGGACGACGGTCCACTTGTTCTAGGAACCTTGAACCGCTTTTCGGAGATGGGCGTGAGCAGAGTTCCAGACTTCCTCACTCCTTTGTAACCAAGAGTTGATCGCAGGCAGTGCTGAGGGTTCCCCGGACCAGGGAAACATTGGAGGTTGAAAGCCCAGTACACATTGAAAAGGGGTTAGCCCGGTGGATTGTTTTCTCAAGGAATTTTGTGCATACTCAGCCCAGACTAAATAGCGGCTCCAGTCGTGCTGATTGTCATGGCAGTAACTCCGCAGGAATTGAGACAGCTCTTGATTCAAACATTCGGCTTGACCGTTGGATTGGGGGTGATAGCCTGATGTCAGACTCACGTTGATGTTGAGTTGTGAACAGAAGGCATGCCAGACTCGAGAGGTGAACTGCGGGCCATGATCAGAAATTATGTCCTCAGGTAGTCCTTAAAAGCGAAACACTTGCTGCAAGAGCACCTCGGCAGTTTCCCAGGCTGTGGGTAATTTAGGCAAAGGTATAAACCTGCATGATTTGGAGAATCGGTCAACAACCGTGAGCACTGTGGTAAATGAATTGGAGACCGGTATATCAGTCGCTGGGGGTATCGTGAACCCAGTGGAGAACTCTCGATCGTAAGGCTTGAGGCACATAGGTTCGGTTAGGTGGACATGCTGGTGGGACTGGTTCAGTGAGTTGGGCTTCCGAGATCTCGGTCATGATGTCCCACTGGACTGGAGCAACAATACGAGCTATAGGCAAAATTGGATCTTGAGTGAGTTCGTTAGGGGTGTTCTCGA
Source organism: Puntigrus tetrazona (assembly GCF_018831695.1). Lineage (NCBI taxonomy): Eukaryota > Metazoa > Chordata > Actinopteri > Cypriniformes > Cyprinidae > Puntigrus > Puntigrus tetrazona. Next base: position 2,362,057 of record NW_025047681.1, read on the forward strand.
TCTGCCTGGATAGGGCATCCGCCTTAGTGTTTTTTGAGCCTGGGCGATATGTGACTTTGAAGTCGAATCGTGTGAAGAACAGGGACCATCTGGCTTGTCTCGAGTTTAAACGTTTGGCGGATTGAATGTACTCGAGGTTTCTGTGATTGGTAAGTATAGTGAATGGTAACTTAGCTCCCTCTAGCCAATGCCGCGATTTTACTGCGAGAAGTTCTCTGTCCCCCACATCGTAGTTGCGCTCAGCTGGGTTAAGTTTGCGGGAGAAATAAGCGCATGTGAAGACTTTTGCTGGCTGCCCGTGACGTTGAGACAAGATAGCGCCAATTCCCACATTTGATGCGTCAACTTCTACAATGAACTCCTGGTTGGGGTCTGGGTGATGAAGTATCGGGGCGGACGTGAAGCTTTATTTGAGCAGATTGAATTGCTTGAATTGAATGCTTGAATGCTGTCGGGTGACCATGATAAGCGATGTGAAATTCCTCTTGACCAGTGAGGTGAGTGGAGCGGCTATGTTACTGAAGTTGCGAATAAACCTCCGATAGAAATTAGAGAAACCCAGAAATCGTTGTAGATCTTTGACTGATCACATTAGCCTGGTTCTGTTAACACTGCACTAGCTCCTTATCAAACCTTGGATAGATTTTAAAATCTTATTAATTACCTATAAAGCCCTGAATGGTTTAGCTCCTCAATATTTGAGCGAGCTCTTATCACATTATAGTCCTGTCCGTCCGCTGCGTTCTCAAAACTCTGGCCATTTGATAATACCTAGAATATCAAAATCAACTGCGGGCGGCAGATCCTTTCCTATCTAGCACCTAAACTCTGGAACAATCTCCCTAACTCTGTTCGGGAAGCAGACACACTCTGCCAGTTTAAATCTAGATTAAAGACACATCTTTTAACTTAGCCTACACAAAACACACCAACACACTTTTTATTATTCAAATCCGATGTACTTGTGACATCGTAAAAAGAATGGCATCTACGCTAATATTAGTCCTGTCTCTTTCTCAATCTGTTTTCACAGTTTGTATCCAGACTAGATGGTGGATCAGCACACAGAGATTATGTTCATCAGGGACCAGAAAACCTAGATGCTCCCGTGGACAGATCACCAGATCCTGATGCACACACATACACGCACACACTAAGTCATTTACACTACCTGACACAGCTGCGTTTAAAATTGAACTGGAAGTTAAGTGCTGGGCGTCCGGTCAGAGGAGAACTGACCCCAACTGAGTCTGGTTTCTCCCAAGGTTTTTTTTTCTCCATTCTGTATGCATGGGGTTTTGTTTCCTTGCCGCTGTCGCCTCTGGCTTGCTTGGTTGGGGACACTTAACTTCTAGTGATTTAACGTCAAATTGATTACAGAAACCGTCTCTGCATTTAATAAGAAATTGGTCATTCTCGTCATTATACATCCTTGTCATTGTACTCTTCTACATTATACTGTACAGTGCTTTGATGCAACCTGTGTTGTTAAAAGCGCTATATAAATAAAAATTTATTGATTGTTTGACTGTGGTGGGGCGTGGCCAATCTACGACTGCTTTGACTTTCATTCATCTCCCTCTCTGATACGGATCAGGTTATAGGCGTTTGAGGTCTAACTTAGTGAAAAACTTGGCTGCGGAGTTGTTCTAGGGAGGCTGGCTGGTATGAGTGGCAGCGGGTAGCGATATTTAACAGTGACTTCATTCAGACTGCGATAATCAATGCAGGCCCGAAGGTTTCCATCCTTCTTCTTGAAGAAAACCCGGCAGATGCTGGTGATATAGAGAGCCACAGAGGTGCTGTTTGTGACAATTATTATTATTATATATGAAAACGATCAATTCTAACTCTTCCAAACTCGGCCCAGATATTCAGACTGATCTGAAGTTAGTTGCTACAGTTTTCAGTAAGATTACTGAAAAGATTAAAACTAATACAAATCTTATAGACTTACATTAATGGAATATTCAGATGAGCCAAGACTTTTCAAACTCCAACTGTCAAACTTCAAATCTAAACACAATGAAGCACATTAGAATGAATCAGATCTTTTAAAATCATGCTAGCAACATGCTAATATTTCTAGAAACACACTAATTATGTTATTTGATGATATTAACTAGCTTACCATGCTAACAACATGTTAGTAACTAGCTAATAATGCTAAAATCAAGCTAATGACATGTTGCTAACTTGCCAATCATGCTAGTAACTTGCTTGACACTTGCTAATCATGCTAGCAACACACTAGTTAGCAACCAAGTGTCAATTTTGAAGGATCAGGAAACCTTTGCCAGCGTTTTGAGTAGATTAGCTGATTAGCATGTCACCATTCACCATTCACCATCACCATTCTAATTTGTTAAGTGAATTGGTGGGTTTTCATTAAATATGGGCCAAAATCATCACAATTAAAAGAACAAAAGACTCAAATTACTTCAGTCTGTGTGCATTCAATTTATACATGAGTTTCCCAATTTCAGTTGAAGTGAGTTGAAAATAAATTAACCTTTCCACAACATTCTAATTTGTTGAGATCCATCCATCCATCCATTTACTACCACTTATCCAGGGCCGGGTCGCAGGGACTAACAGTCTAAGCAGGGATGCCCAGACTTCCCTCTCCCCAGACACTTCCTCCAGCTCTTCCGGGGGAACATCGAGGCGCTCCCAGGCCAGCCGAGACATAGACATAGACCTCCCCCCAGTGTGTCCTAGGCTTTCCCCGGGGCCTCCTCCTGGTGGGACATGCCCGAAACACCTCCACTGGGAGGTGCCCGGGAGGCATCCAGAACAGATGCCCAAGCCACCTCAGCTGGCCTCTCTTGATGAGGAGGGGCAGCGGATCTACTCCGAGCTCCTCCCGAGTGACCTAGCTCCTCACCATATCTCTAAAGTAGCGCCCGGCCACCCTATGGATGAAATTCATTTCGGCCACTTTTATCCGGGATTTCATCCTTTCAGTCATGACCCAAAGCTCATGACCATAGGTGAGAGTAGGAACGAAAATCGACCAGTAAATCGAGAGTGAGACAGCATTACTGCAGAAGCTGCACCGATCCGTCTGTCGATCTCTCGTTCCATCCTCCCCTCACTCGTGAACGAAACCCCAAGATACTGAAACTCCTCCACTTGAGGCAGGAACTCCCCACCAACCTGAAGGGGGCAAGCTACCTTTGTCCAACTGAGAACTATATCAGAATTAGAGGTGCTGATTCTCATACCAGCTCCTTTACACTAAGCTGTAAATTGCCCCAGCGCACACTGTAGGTTCTGGCCAGATGCAGCCAACAGAACAACAATATCTGAAAAGAGCAGAGACAATATCCCGTGGTCACCAAACCAGACCCCCTCCAGCCCCAGGCTGCGATTAGAAATCCTGTCCATAAAGATAATGAACAGGACCGGTGACAAGGGGCAGCCCTGTCGGAGTCCACCATGCACTTGGGAACAAGTCTGACTTATTGTCAGCAATGCGAATCAAGCTCCTGCTCCGATCATGCAGGGACTGGACAGCCCTTAGCAATGGGCCTCTTACCCCCTATTCCCAGAGCACGCCCCACTGGACACCGTGAGGAACCTGATCGAATGCCTTCTCCAAATTCACAAAGCACATGTGGACTGGTTGGGCAAACTCCCAGGAACCTTCCAGTACCCTGAAAAAGGTATAGAGTTGGTTCAGTGTTCCACGCCCAAGACGAAAGCTGCATTGTTCCTCCTGAGGTTCGACTATCGGACGTATTGTCCTCTTCAGTATCCTGGCATAGACTTTCCCGAGGAGGCTGAGGAGTGAAATCCCCCTATAGTTGGAGCACACCCTCCAGTTCTTCTTCTTATAAAGAGGAACCACCATCTGCCAGTCCAGAGGTACTGTCCCCCGCCTCCACATGATGCTGCAGAGGCGTGTCAGCCTAGACAGTCCTACAACATCCAGAGACTTGAGGTACTCAGGGCGGATCTCGTCCACCCCTTGTGCTTTGCCACTGAGGAGCTTCTTAACTACCTCGGTGACCTCAACCAGGGTGATGGTAGAGTACCCCCTCAGGTCCCAAGTCCTCAGAGGAAGACGCTTTGGCGGGATTGAGGAGATCCTCAAAATATTCCTTCCACGGCCTGACAATGTTCCCAGCTGAGGTTAGCAGATTACCACCAGCACTGTATACAGTGTTGGCAGGCCACTGCTTCCCCCTTCTGAGGCATCGGACAGTTTGCCAGAACATAGCTCAGGTCATTTAGGCACTCAAACCCCTCCACCACGTTAAGTTGGCAATCCCAGGAGGGGATCTGTACCTATGAATTAAGAACTCTCTCTTTTTTTAATGACTTATTTCAGTTGGTCTTCTACCAATGAAATGTGTATGTGATGAAAAATATTGCAAAAAAATGCCTTTGAGCTGTTTCTATACATAAATTATAACCACAATTTATTATTGAGCATGTTTAACATTCAAACATTGTCATATGCTTGAACTGTTTTAATATATTAAATGGCGAATGACAGCTTTGTGTCGCATTACTGTGATCTACTGATTAGGAATGTGGGCCAGGATCGTAAAACCTGTTTCCTTTTATCTTAATTCTTGTTAAGTTACATTTGAACATTTTCCTTTTATTAATAGACATTACATTATAATGTGATGCACAGTTTTCTCTTGACCATAATGATCACAATTCCCTCTCTGGTGTTGCCTAATTTTATTCAAAGTACTGTTTAGTGTTGTGTGATCAAGTCTAAGCCTAGTTAAAATTTATTGTTTAACTTGAAGCAGCACTGCAGCCACCAATCAGTGAATGATCCTGTACGAATAGGAGAAAGTGCAATGCGTATTATGGCAGGAAAGTCCCGCCCTGTAAATAAAAGAGCCGATCATTTGTTTGTAAATTTGTTGCTTCACTGCAGCGGCAGTTAGAGTCTCCGGTTCCCATAAAACCTGAGATCAGACCAGTCAATGCACATTTGCATTGGTTGGACTAACCTGAAAAATATGTTTCGTCACTCCAATATTTTGAATTTGAACTGCAATATCTAGTTCTAACCACTCTTTGTCAATCCTACTTATAGCACCTTTAATCCTGCATCTGCCACCATATCTTCTCTAAAGGGAGGGGTAAATGGGGAACAAGTTGGTTGCCAGGCACACAACTAAATTTAGTCTCACAACTCAAATGTGCACTTTTAATCTAACAGATTTTTTTTTATTGTGACTGAAAATGGAAACTTTTACATGAACAAGAAAACATCCATAGTACAAAATTAAGGCAAAAAGTATTTGTTAAAAATTGGACAAAATGTAATTTGTTTAACTAATGATCTTTATCAAGTGTACATGTGCTTAAATGCCCTAAACATCATTCACTCATCAGTAAACATTCATGTGATTAACAACAATTGATTGTCACACCTGTATAATCCCCATTAACCTAGATTAATAATTCTCTGTGATGTCATACATTGTTTTGCTGCAGAATATAATTAAAATAAATCAGTTGAAACACCAATCTTGTTAGGTATTATGTGAGAAATAGAAAGGTACAAATCAGATAATGGATTTAATTTGTTACTAGGATTTTTTTACTCACGTTTCACGTTTTACATTTTACGTTTTACTTACAATGTCTTGCAACAATTGTATGTATTTTGCCTCAGACTAATTTTTTTCAGTTTTGTTTTGTTTGTTGATTTTATTATTTACTGTATTCAGTCACGTAGTTTATTATGGGTATGGATTTGTTCACTCAAAAAGTCCAGTTCGGTTGTTCTTGTTGCACCTGATCCTAAATCAGTAGCAGTTGCCTGCATTTCAGTGGAGCCAAATTTTATTTCCAACCTGACCGGTCGATCTGTGCCTCTGTCAGTGTTAGGCATGTCAACTGATACAGAACCGATCTCGAATACGAGCGGCTCATCTGTAAACTTTACTTCTTGTTTTTCAGAGCTGTAAAATGTAAATTGTAGCTTTGTCTGTAGTGGATCTGATGGGAATCTTATGAAAGAACGGACTTCATCACATTCAACTGACTCCCCACTGCGGACAAGCTGGTCAAAGCAGACATTGCAGTACACTTTTCCTTCTGTGTTTCTATATTTGCTTTTGTCCTTGTGTTTGGTTTCATCAAACAATCTACATAAACGAAACCCATATGTGAGAGCACTAATACGAGATTTAACCACGGACGGTGTTTTTCCATACAGGATTGCTCCCTTTAAAATTACTGCCTGAGGTTCAACAGGGCAAAGTATTTTGCATACGCTGCCGAATCGCTTCTTCATGAATTTCCTCAGAAAAGCACATTCAGCGTAGCCTCCACTATCAACATGTACTCAATCCTCAGCTCTGTGTTTTTAAGGATCTGATTAATTGAGCTTTCTATAGTACTCAAGCTCGTATCAAAGAAGCTTTTAGCTTTTCTTGTTCAAGGAATATTCCACCATCATCCCACATTACTCCTGAACATCCTCAAAATAACTTTCCATGCTCTGTTTACCTTTAGCGAGTGTTTGTAAGCTGCTAGGACATGAAATCCTCACAACATCCTCACAAGATTTTATAAGTGCAATGTCATACTTCAGTTTAAGTGCTGCACTTGGGTATTCTTTCTTAAATTTCTCAAAAATGTCCTCTGAGAAAATGTCTTTCAGAAAAGACATAATATTCTTGTCTACTGACTGTCCACCCATGTCATTTCCTGATGCAGCATGCAGCTCTTTCAGTTTACCGTCACCCAGCACCTCATGGACCGTTATGTCAATAGTACCACCTGCAAGATAGAAAAAAAATCAGAGACATATATTCTATATAGTTACATCTAGGGTTTGAAGTAGATTTTTAGAGAAAATTGTAACAAATGTGATTTTTACTTGAATTGGACATGGACAACTGGCTAGGAAAATATTGTGAGTCCAGGGAGAATTGAAGATAATGTCACAGACTACATGCATAATCATGAAAGTTATATTCAGTCTTGTCTGGTCCGTGAAAGCTGATGGGTTTTGATGGGTACACACACACTCAAAGCAGGCTCACAGAACGTGTCTCCCAGTCAGTATGTGAATGCTGAATTCACCCACTGGGGTCTGAGGATTTTGGGTTTTTGTTTTTTTATTTTAATATCTTGAAAACATATTAATAGCTACAGCGTAACTACACTGTATTCAGCACAAAACGTCAATGATATGTGAGCAGCCTAAATGTACATGTTTGTGTTTTTGAGAAAACAATGTTTAAGATGTTAATGTTGAAATAAAGCCAAAAAACACATACAGAATATTTTGTCCACAAGATTTGAGAACTGGATGTCATAGACTACATTTTTTGCTACAAAATTACCGTTAACTCGTTCAAAGAATACAATATGTTGATTTAACTTTTCTAATATATGATTTGGGTTAGAAAGGTGTAGGCGAGGGAGTGAGACAAGGAACCTCCCATACGGGCCATCAATATGAATGTGTGAAAAAGTGTATTTTGTAATGGTGTGGTATGTGTTGTTTGTGGTATGATGTCTTGCTGTAACACTAATTGACCTGAAGGGACACAAATAAAGTTGAGTTGAGTTTATGCTGCATATGCAGCCAATGATCTTACTGCCCTGCCGGATAGTATTCACGTGAGATTCCTGCAGTTTCTCTGAAACACTTCACTCCCCAGATCCATCCTGTATAGATCTGCTATGAGTTATTATATTTAATATTTGTGCAGCAGTATGTCTTGAATAAATGCAAATCAGTTTAAGATTTTTGTGTGTCTTTTTGGAGCGCCACCAGACCCGAGCCGACAGCATCAGACTAGGTGCGTGAGCCGGCTACACAGCACGCCATGGTGGAGAATGCCAACAACAGCGAGAGTGTGGAGTGGAGTGGAGCCCACTGCGCAAAGGCTGAGGGTGTGCCATTTCAAGATGAGTGCCCTTCAGAGTCCGCTCCACAAGTGTGCCCTCCAGTGATCAGACATCGAGATTATCCCACCCTATGCAGCCTCCGTCAATGTCTTCCAGTAGCCCCTACGTTCACCCTCAGCTGGGGTTTGCCACAGGTCTGCCAGTCACCATTGCCGTTGTGGGTAGGGGGATCCATCACTTTGTCATCCAGCCTCCAAATCCAGGACTCCATATCGGCCCGTAGACCCATTGGCTCCCCCTTGGCTTCTAGCTCCCTTCTCTCCACCATGGCCCAACAGTCCACCAGCTCCATCGTCCCTCTGGCTCCTGCCTTGGTTGGTCATCAACCAACTGTCACCTCGGGATTCCACTCCTCTGGTTGCACCTCGTTGCTCCATCACTCCGGCTCTGTCAGGCACCTCCATCTTCCCGACTTTACCTTACTCCTCTGTCACTCCGGCTCCACGGCGTCCTTCTGGATCCCCATCTCTGCATCGGTTGCTGGTGCCAGTGGTGTCGCCTAGGCCCTGCAGCTCCTCTGTGTCACCCTGGCTCTTCGGCTCTCTGTCTCGGTCTCTGTCTCCTCCATCACCAGTTCTGCTGCCGTCGGTTGCCCCATGGAGTCGAAGGTCACTCCTCCTCTTTGGCTCCTCCCTCTGTCAGCTCCACCATGGGTCCTCATCATGGCTGTGCTCTGGATCCTACGGATTTCCTCCTGCTCCGGACTCTTCCTGTGTCTTCCCTGGCTCCTCCCTCCATCTGTTCCTCCCTGGACTTTGTTTGTTTTATTGACTCTGTTTGGCCCACCCTCTTCCGGAACCTCTTCCTAAGTTCCGTTCTCCCGTTTTTGTTTTAGGTGCACCTTCCAAGAGGGGGGCGAAATGTCACATTGTTGGACTCCTTTGTTTTGGTTTTCTTGTCCCATGTGCTCTATGTGCCATACTTTCTGTTGATTATCTTATTGTCTTCAGCTGTGTCTTGTTAATATGTTGTTAATCTTGTGTATATAAGTGCCAGTTTGCTTAATGCTACTTGTCCTGTCTCGTCTTTGTATGTGTCATTAAAAGCATCTTGGAATGCTTCTTTACATATGTGTTCTTTACTTTATCTGCCTGCCTGCTTGCCTACCTGCCTGTAATATTATTTTTTGCTCACTTGTGAATGATTAAAACTGTTAAATGTTACCTTTTTCTCGAGTGCTCCTTCCCTCTAACCACACCGTGACAATTATAGACTCATAATTTTTTTGACATTGAGCAAACATACAAAATCAGCAGTGGATCAAATATTTTTTTCATCACTATATGTTTCCTGTCATGCAATAAAAAAATTACTGTTACACAATGTTTTACTCTTCATGGGGTTATATTTTGGAGATGATATCCTACATCTATTCATGTCCAATAATTTTTGTTATTTTATAATTCTGCATTTTAAATCATACTAAATATTTTATTTAATCTGAATTTACAATAAAATGCTAATATAACAGAGGTGCAAAGTGTCCATTTCATTTAAGGGTACAAACTGTCTCTTTTCACCTCCTTGAGTATTACTGAATTTTATAAATGGACTGGTTGACTACCTACTGTACTCATATTTATACTGTATTCTATTTTTAGTACTTAACATGTAGCTACATTGAGAAAGTGTCAGGGGTTGGCAGCGGCCTGTTGTGTTTGTCTTGTGTTTTGTTGTCCTGAAGCACATGGTCTTTGTTTTGACAGCTCGCCATGTGCTTTGCTGTTAACTCCTCCCCTCTTGTTAACCCTAATTGTTTCACACTCCTGCACCCCATTTCCGTTAATTACCCTCTCTACTTAGTCTCCTTGTGTTTTCTGTCCTTTGTCAGTCCGTCGTCTAATGTTAGTTTGTTCTGACTCTGAACCTCTGTTGACCAGTCTGTTCTGTTTGCATTTGTCCAGTCTTAGTCCTGTTCTCGGTCTAGTTAATGCCTTCTGCTTTTTGTGTTTTTTTCTATTTTTATTAGTTTCTCGTTTTTTCCCCGTCTTCTGTCCCCCATCTCTCCAGTTCGCTTTTTTGCCCAGCTCAGGACTCTCCCCTCACCGACGACCTTTGGGTGCCAGTGCCTGTCTCGGTCTTCTAGTGGGCGGATGCTGGACGTGGCTACAGTGGGAAGCTTCGCGGCGACCACTTTGGCCAGCCACCCTTGTCCTGCTCCACCGGTTGGGCCTGGTTCACCTTTTGCCCCATCGAACTGTGTCAGTTAGATGATCCATCCTTCACCTCCTCTGCAGCTGGGATCGTGGCTGGAGTAGACTGCCATCTGTTTCACCCCTTTGTGGGATTATTACACAAAGACCTTTTGTTCAAATAAAGTTAATTTCTTTCTGCAATTGGGTCTGCTCGTCTGTCCTGACAGTACGGACTGACCAAAATGGACCCAGCGGAAGAAGACTACGTCCGTACCGCCCTGGCCCACCAGGGGGCTATGATTGGTCATCATGCCAATCAGCTGTCTACTACCTCTCAGGAGGTTGATTCCCACACCTCTCAACTGGCTAATTTAAACGACCAGGTTCAAGATCTGCAGCGGAGATCCGAGTATCATCCAGCATTCATTCCCACCTTGAGCCACATGCCAACAATCCACCTCCCTATGACGGGGACCCGAACTCTTGCAAGGCCTTTTTGTCCCAATGCTCTCTGGTGTTTACCCTTCAGCCTGGCCGTTATGCCTCCGAACAAACGAAGGTGGCTTACGTCATCACACTTCTCACCGGCAAGGCTCGAGCGTGGGGGACAGCCGTGTGGGACGCTCGGTCACCTATATGCTCCAGCTTTGCAGAGTTCAGCACGGAGATGAAAAGGTTGTTTGACCGATCCGTCAGGGGAGATGAGGCGGCTGCTAAGCTTGTTCGACTCCGTCAGAAGGGTCAAACCGTCACTGACTACCTCGTCCAGTTCAAGACACTGTCCGCCGAGTGCAAGTGGGATGAGGGGGCCTTGCGTGCCTTGTTTCGGGAGGGGTTGGATCCTCAGATCCAGGATGAGATCGCGGCCCAGGAGACCCCGGCAGATCTGGAGAATCTCATCAGCCTGGCGTTACGCATCGAGGCACGGATCCAACTTCGCAGAAAGCGTCTTTCCCCACGGTCAGTGTGGGTCTTCACCAAGGACTCCCAGAGCGTCGAGGGCCCACCATCCCTGTCTTCCAGCGATCCTGAGCCCATGCAATTAGGTCGTCTCCACCTCACGGCTCAGGAGAAACAACATCGTCTGACTCGGGGATTGTGCTTGTACTGTGGCAACTCTGGACATCGGGTCTCTACGTGCCCTTTAAAAGCCAAGGCCCACTAGAGTACCAGGGCGTCCTAGTGGGTTCATCTCCTATGCCCTCTTCCCATTCCCGTACCCTCCTTCCAGCAGTAGTCACCTGTCAAGGGACCTCTCACAGCTGTGAGGCTCTGATTGATTCTGGGGCCGAGGCCAACTTCCTCGATGTCCAGACTGCTAAAGATTGGGGTATCCCTGCCATCCCACTCACCTCTCCTGTTCCTGTATGGGGTCTGTCTGGCCAAAAACTTTCCACCATCACGCATTCCACCCCCAGTGTAAGTCTGGTCGTGTCGGGCAATCACTGTGAGGACATTGTGCTGCTTCTCCTGGACTCCCAACAGGCTTGTCTTGTTTTGGGGCATCCATGGTTGAGGCGGCATGGTCCTCACATTGATTGGTCCCATAACTTAATTTTGTCTTGGAACAAGTCGTGTTATGTGTCTTGTTTGGGTGCTGCTTCTCCTGTCTCTGTGTCTTCCTTTCCTCAGGATCAGGAGGTGGATGTCTCTGGCGTTCCGGTGGAGTACCTCGATCTGCGTCGGGTGTTCAGCAAGTCCCGAGCTCTATCCCTTCCTCCCCACCGGCCCTACGACTGTGCTATTGACCTCCTCCCAGGCACTTCTCCGCCCAGGGGACGTTTATTCTCCCTGTCTGCTCCGGAACGAGAGGCTATGGACACTTATATCCAGGAATCGCTGCGTAATGGACTCATTCGCCACTCCTCATCTCCTGCTGGTGCTGGTTTCTTCTTTGTTAAAAAGAAGGATGGTTCTCTGCGTCCCTGTATTGATTACAGGGGACTCAATGACATCACTGTTAAGAATAGGTACCCCTTACCCTTGATGTCTTCTGCTTTTGAGCTCTTGCAGGGAGCTAAGGTCTTCACCAAGTTAGACCTCCGCAATGCCTACCACTTAGTCAGGATCCGGGAGGGTGATGAGTGGAAGACAGCATTCAACACTCCCTCGGGACACTACGAATATCAGGTCCTTCCGTTCGGTCTCACGAACGCTCCTGCTGTCTTCCAGAACATGGTTAACAGTGTGTTGGGAGACATGATTAACCGTTTTGTCTTTGTGTACCTTGATGATATTCTCATCTTCTCCCCTCTCTCCAGGTACACACCCACCACGTTCACCTTGTTCTCCAACGTTTGCTAGAAAATCAGCTCTTTGTCAAAGCGGAGAAGTGCGAGTTCCACGCCAGGTCGGTCTCATTCCTTGGGTTCATTGTTTCGGAAGGGAGGTTAAACCGACCCTGTCAAGGTGAAGGCAGTCGCGAATGGCCAGTACCCGACTCTAGAAAGGCTCTGCAGCGATTCCTGGGATTCGCCAATTTTATCGGCGGTTTGTCAGGAATTATGGCCAGGTGGCTGCACCTTAACCGCGCTCACCTCTACCAAGTCACCTTTTGTATGGAATTCTCGGGCTCAGGAGGCCTTTGATAATCTCAAGTCCCGGTTTATCTCTGCTCCTGTTCTCTCTGTTCCAGATCCTAAGAGACAATTCATTGTTGAGGTTGACGCATCTGATGTCGGGGTCGGCGCTGTCTTGTCCCAACGCTCCTCCCAGGATGGGAAAGTACATCCTTGTGCTTTCTTTTCGCACCGCCTGAACCCTGCCGAGCGGAATTATGACATCGGCAACAGGGAGCTGTTGGCAGTCAGGCTGGCCTTGGGGAGTGGCGTCACTGGTTGGAGGGGGCCACTCAGCCTTTTTTGGTCTGGACGGATCACAAGAATCTAGAATATATCCGTTCAGCCAAGAGGCTGAGTTCTCGGCAGGCTCGCTGGGCACTTTTCTTCAACCGCTTCAGGTTCACCCTTTCGCACCGCCCGGATCCAAGAATGTCAAGCCTGACGCCTTGTCTCGCCTTTTTGAGCCCCCGGGAGAAGCGGCTTCTACCGACCCGATCCTCCTCATGGGGTGGTTGTGGGGGCTCTTACTTGGCAGATTGAGAGACTTGTCAGCGAGGCCGGTCAAGGAGTGGTTATTCCTGTGGGGTGTCCAGCGGGTCGGTTGTTCGTTCCTGAGTCCCTTCGCTCTGAAGTTCTCCAGTGGGGTCACGACTCCAAGCTAACCTGTCACCCGGGAGTCAGGAGATCGTTGGCAGCCATCCGTCAACGATTTTGGTGGCCATCTATAGGCCAAGATGTCAGGCAGTTTGTGTTGGCTTGCTCAGTCTGCGCCCAGACGAAGACCTCTAACCAGCCTCCGTCAGGTCTGTTATGTCCCCTCCCCATTCCCACCCGTCCTTGGTCTCATATTGCCTTGGACTTTGTTACTGGTCTTCCCCCCTCTAAGGGCAACACCGCTATCCTTACGGTGGTGGATCGTTTCTCGAAATCGGTCCATTTCATTGCCCTCCCCAAACTCCCCTCAGCCAAGGAGACCGCGTTACTGGTTATCGACCACGTTTTTCGGCTCCACGGGATGCCTACGGACGTGGTTTCTGATCGGGGTCCCCAGTTTGTCTCCCGGTTTTGGCAAGAATTCTGTCGACAGATCGGGGCCTCTACGAGTCTGTCTTCAGGTTATCACCCTCAGTCGAATGGTCAATGTGAGCGAGCCAACCAGGATCTTGAAAGAGCACTCCGCTGCCTGGCGCTTCGTAATCCTGCCTCCTGGAGTCAGCAGCTTTCCTGGGTAGAGTACGCCCACAATACTCTACCAGTGGCATCCACAGGTATGTCACCTTTTGAATGTTCTGTTGGTTATCAACCCCCCTTGTTTCCCATTCAGGAACCCGACGCTGCGGTGCCGTCTGCCCTAGCCTTTGTCCGGAGGTGTCGTAACACCTGGAATAAGGCCAGGAGGGTCTTGGCCCAGACCGCTAGACGCACCAAGGCAGCAGCTGACCGTCATCGGACTCCAGCCCCGCGCTACATTTGTGGTCAGAAGGTATGGCTCTCCACTAAGGACCTGCCTCTCAGGGCGACTTCCCGCAAGCTGGCGCCCAGGTTCATTGGTCCATACCAGATCACCAAGGTTCTCAGTCCGGTGGTTGTTAGGCTCAAGTTACCTTCCTCCCTTGGTCGGGTACACCCTGTTTTTCATGTATCCAGGGTTAAGCCTGTCATTCGCTCCCATCTTAACACTAATGCCTCTTCCCCCATTCCCCCTCGTCTAGTGGATGGTTCTCCGGTCTACACCGTCCGGAGATTGCTTGACGCGTTCGTCGTAGGGGAAGAGGTTTTCAATACCTGGTGGACTGGGAGGGTTACGGACCTGAGGAGAGGTCATGGATTCGGCTCGGGACGTCCTGGATCCATCACTCATCGAGGATTTCCGCCGGCGCAGGGATTATCCTCCTTGATACGCCTGGGGGCGTCCCTGAGGGGGGGGGTACTGTCAGGGGTTGGCAGCGGCCTGTTGTGTTTGTCTTGTGTTTTGTTGTCCTGAAGCACATGGTCTTTGTTTTGACAGCTCGCCATGTGCTTTGCTGTTAACTCCTCCCCTCTTGTTAACCCTAATTGTTTCACACTCCTGCACCCCATTTCCGTTAATTACCCTCTCTACTTAGTCTCCTTGTGTTTTCTGTCCTTTGTCAGTCCGTCGTCTAATGTTAGTTTGTTCTGACTCTGAACCTCTGTTGACCAGTCTGTTCTGTTTGCATTTGTCCAGTCTTAGTCCTGTTCTCGGTCTAGTTAATGCCTTCTGCTTTTTGTGTTTTTTTCTATTTTTATTAGTTTCTCGTTTTTTCCCCGTCTTCTGTCCCCCATCTCTCCAGTTCGCTTTTTTGCCCAGCTCAGGACTCTCCCCTCACCGACGACCTTTGGGTGCCAGTGCCTGTCTCGGTCTTCTAGTGGGCGGATGCTGGACGTGGCTACAGTGGGAAGCTTCGCGGCGACCACTTTGGCCAGCCACCCTTGTCCTGCTCCACCGGTTGGGCCTGGTTCACCTTTTGCCCCATCGAACTGTGTCAGTTAGATGATCCATCCTTCACCTCCTCTGCAGCTGGGATCGTGGCTGGAGTAGACTGCCATCTGTTTCACCCCTTTGTGGGATTATTACACAAAGACCTTTTGTTCAAATAAAGTTAATTTCTTTCTGCAATTGGGTCTGCTCGTCTGTCCTGACAGAAAGGTGTCTTTTGGTTATAAAATACTATTAATTACTTTTTAGTTTTTAATTGTTTTAATCCTTATAGTTAAATTATACTAACAAGTATAAATTTCAGAGGTACACTATTCTATACAAAAAAGGTACACTGTAAACTGTAAAGTAAAAGCAATCTGTATGTAAATGTGTAGTAGGATTTTAAAGGAATTTTAGCAGTGTACCTCCACAATCTACAACCATGTACTGGCTTCCTGGTTGCTGCTCCAATTTGTCTTCACAATCCTCTCCTTCTGCTATGAAACCATCACTTGGTAGCTGCTTACAGAACACAGACGCAGCCTCTGGTTCCAGAGCAAAGATGAGTCTTTCATGTGTAGAATCCGTCACAAGACCTGCCTGCATGATTAATTAATATTTTCATTTCCTTTATTCTGTCTTACAGAAGAACAGGTAAATGTACTTTTATGTGTACATGAGTTTTAATATGAGTTTTAATATTCACATTTTTATTTTAACTCACCTCAACAGCTGCTTCTCTCATGAATTGTTTTGCTGCCGCATGCCAGATAGCAGGAACTGTTAACACCCACGTCACATCAGATGCAGTGAACTTTCGTCCTTCAGTGCTTTGTCCAACTTTGTCCAGTGCATGATCCTTCAGGTATCGCAGACTCTCAGAGAAAACCTTTATAGCCTTCATTGATTTTCCATTTGATTCTGTGATCATCAAATCTCTGTGGATTTCCTTTGCAACAAAAGTTTTTTATTATATTAATGTTACTCAATGAAAGTGTATCAAATTAATCTTTCGTTCACAGATAAATAATATGGTATGTAAGATAAACCAAAAATGTAAAAGTACTTACTTTATTGTAGAGCTCCATTTTGAAGTGTTCAAATAGATAGTGTTTCTTTGCTTTTTCTTTTTTCATCAACATGGTGTATGTTTTCATGGCATCATAACCAAACTTCTGGAAGTTCTGTTCTTCATCAAACAAAATGCATGCAGGTGGGGGTTTTGAAGGTTTTAGACCTTGCTCGACACCCCAGGAAGGAATCCTAATTTGTTCTATACGTTTATCAGTCTTAAAGCTGAAGGCATATCCGCTGTATGAAGTTCCAAAATCTATAGCAATGTAAAGAAATTGTGCCATTGTGTTATAAGAGAGTCGCTGTGTTTACCTTCCTGAAAAATGAACAGTACAGTTTGTGCTTTCTCTCATTTATATTCACAAAGCCTACTTTCACTATTATTGACCCTCCCACAAAAAATGGGCTTGTCCTGTAAAAAAAAAAAACTATGAAGCGGACATATATAATTAATGTTCATTAATAGCAGCGTTAGACAGGATTTATATGATATAGTGGGGTAATAAATACTTTTTTCATCACTAAGGAAAAATAGATTATTCACATTATTTTGAGAATTTTTTGTGGACTGTTTAAATGCACTGTAAAACGTTCAATTTACAAGTCACAAATTATTTGTTACAACATATTCATTAACGTTACACAGCATATATTAAAGATGCAACTCTGTGTATTTTATGAAAGCCTTAAATAATGTTTAAACAATTCACGCTTCAGTAGAAGGTGGAAATGCATGAACAGCTGGTTTTGCAATCACTGAGGAGATCAAGTAAGTTTATCCATTTTAACTTATGTAGGAAAACCTGTTTTTGCTGTTGGTTGTGTCCGACTCATGTTAAAGTGCTTCATCTGTGTTGTAGTTTTGTCTAACTTGAAATGAAGGGTTAAAGAGGCTCGAGGCTACACTCAAAAAATGATATGTTGAATTTAATTAACTTTTTTATGTCAACAGGTTCCACGTAACTATGTGCTGTAAGTAATATTATCTATTTAAGTAAATTTATTTTTATTTTCATGTAAAGGTAATCTTGTTTAGTTGAATCAGATTAACAATCTTGTTTTTAAAAATAAAAATAAATACAAAAATATTTAAGTTGTGCTTTTCTCTTTTGTTCTTCACTCCGTTTTTGAGTCTTGGCTGTGACTTCCTGCTTTGTCACCTAGTCCTTTTGAAGCTACCACAAGTAAGGTGTTCATGGATTTTTCTTTGTGCAGTTAACTGGTTTTGTTCTCTCCCCTCGTGGAGTTTTTATTTTTTCCAAGTGTTTGTTCCTATTATTTGCTCTGTTACCTATACCTCTGTCCAATAAGAACTTTTGTTGGATTAGTTTTTTGCAAAGTTTTTTTTATTAAATGTACTGTACATTGCCTGGAGCTCTTCCTACAGTCCAACACTACTACCCTTGTGGCTAAGCGGTAAGGCTTGACCACCACACCAGAGACCTGAGTACAAGCCCAGCGTGTGACAGAAAAAACGAATCAAGCATGGACCAAGAGACACTCGATTCCAAGGTCCTGTTGGCCGTGATTACTCAGCACAAGGCGTCTTTCCAGCGCCATGAAGCTGTTCTTAGCAGACAAGAAGAGCTGATGGCCAAACACTTTCAACTCCTGGCTGATGTTATGAATTCAATCCACCAGCTCTTTAAACATCCTTCACCTTCCTCTGTATCTCCCTCAGGCATTCTCCGGTTGTGGAGCCCTGACTACTCCCTCCCAAGCCCTTCTCCGGAGATCCTAGTTCCTGCCCAGGTTTCTCACCCAGTCCGCCTAGACAATCGCCTGCAAGAACAGAGGGCAGCTTGCTGTAAGGAGTCCCAGTCCCAAGTCCCTCTGAGCAGGTCTGTTTTCTTTCCCCCATCCAGAACTTCCCCTGCCCCTGAAGAGTTCCCATGTTTTCCCAGAGGACATGCAGTTGGGCCGATACAGGCTTTCTCCCAACGAGAGGGAAAGTCGCATGAGGGAGCATCGTTGCCTTTACTGCAGTGCATCTGGCCACTTCCGCTTCACTTGCCCTGAGCTCTTGGGAAATGTCTGTCCCTGCCCAGCAACAGGAGGGCTGTGATGGGGAAAATTAGAATTCCTCCTGCTAACTCCGTCCTAGCTATTCCAGCCACTCTGTACTGGGAGGGCCACAAGTATCCAGTCCAGGCAATGATTGATTCCGGTGCCACAGGTAACTTCCTGCCTCAATCCTTAGCTAAGAAACTTAGGATTCCTACCCAGCTTCTTCATCACACCCAGGGAGTTACAACTTTGGATGGCAGACCTCTGGAACCGGGCAAGATAACGGAGGCTACTCAGTCCCTGCACCTTACCATCCTTCAGCAGGAGGAGACCTTCTATCTTTTTGACTCCCCTAAGTATGCTATTATCTTGGGTCATCCTTGGCAGCGCACTCATAAAACCCCAGGATTTACTGGCCCACTGGCACCATTCTTGCCAGGGTTCCACTTGCCAACTTACCTGCCCACTTCAGATTCCCTCAGTCCAAAGTCCCGAGTCTCAAGAGTTTTATCATCATCTCCCAGACTACCTCCTTACCCCCTCACCGCACTTACAACTATGCTATTGATCTACTCCCTACTTCCTGTCCTCAAAGGGGTTGGATCTTCTCCTTGTCTTCCCCGAGCACTTAGCTATGGATACCTACATTAAGGAGTCTTTGGCAGCCGGCATCATCCATACCTTCACTTCCCCAGCTGGGGTGGGCTTCTTCTTTGTAGAAAAGAAAGACAGGGTTCTTAGGCCTTGTATTGATTACCAGGGCCTCAACAAGATCACAGTTCAGAATCAATACCCCCTTCCCCTAATGGCCACTGCCTTTGAGCTGCTTCAAGAGGCTTCTATTTTTACTAAACTGGACCTCCGCAATGCTTACCATCTCGTGCGGAATCCGTCAAATGCGGAATGGAAGACGGCCTTCAACAGCCTCATGGGCCACTATGAATATCTGATGATGCCGTTCAGGCTTACCAATGCCCCAGTTTTCCAAGCACTAATTAGTGATGTTCTTCAGGACCTACTTAAGCAATTTGTCTTTGCATACCTTGACGATATTTTCATTTTCTTAAGGTCATTGGAGCATGAGTGGTATGTTAGCCAGGTACCTCAGAGACTTCTTGACAATCAAGTGTTCTTGACAAGAACTCTTGTTGGATTAGTTTTTTTTTTTGTTTGTTTGTTTTTTTGCAAAGACTTTTTTTCATTAAATCTACATTGGCTGGAGCCCTGCTTAGAGTGTATTGTTTGGGTCCAAAACTGCTACCCTTGAGGCTAAGCGGTAAATTGCTTGATCGCCAAACCTGAGACCTGAGTTCAAGCCCAGCTTGTGACACACTGTTTTCTCTTACTATTTTAAGTAAAACAAACATTATAAATACACTTAATGCATTCAAGAACATACTTTTCGCAAATGTCCAACAAAAATTATTTGGTCAAAATCTTTGCTTTCCGTTTTCTTATTAAATGCACACTTTAAATACAAAAAATAAAAGCACTGAAAAGTCTCTCTTGCAATCTGTGCATTATAGAACATGCATTGGCAACATTGCTTAGGTTTTCAAGTATCTTGATGCCTTTAGCGATGAATCCAGTATCTTGGTAAGGGTCTGTGACATTTGACCTTCAGGTTTGATGACATAGATTCCTAGGGTGGGGTTGCACATTGAGGTTTGGGCTTCATCATGTTCGACATCTTAAAAAAAAATTATAAAAAACATCGTAATTACATAAAATCAAGGTGAAAGGGGGAATTGGTATTAGAGATGTTTAACAGACTTAAATTACCATGTACTCCTTTACAAGGTTTGAGGGGTCTTCGTTCACATACACAATGAGGGCTTTTAGAATGCATTCACGTCTTTTTTCGACGGGGACATCCTGAAAAGCTATTATTAGCAGCTTGCTTATTCGCAATTGCAATATTTGTTCTATTTGTAGATGCATGAATCCCAATTTATTTTTTAACAACTCAGATGCAATGCTCTCTAAATTCACCTTCTTTTGACTAAGGTGGCTTATAATGGGCTTTGTATTTGAACTCCAATATATGCCAGGCTTTATTAATTTATATTACCTCAACCATTATTACCTTTGGAGTTTTAATTGAGAAAAAAATCATGGTTTGATAAAATAAGGCTGAGTGCATAATAACTGAATCAAGGAAAAGAAATGTTGCCAGAATTAAAGTGATGAGTTTAGAGAACATACCTGATCCATAACTTACAGGATGTTGTTGATCTTCTATCCTGCTGCTCCTCCTTTCTTTCTGAAAACACTGATGAGTGGAGTTGAGAATTTATCAAGCTGACTCATGAATTTGGACAACAAAGGGATCGTTGTAATCCTACTGAATTTCACAGACACCTAATACATTTTACAAAACAAATAATTGTAGTTAGTCATTAGTACATTATAGTTTACAGTCATTGCAGTATTATAATACACTAACAATATGTCTTTCATACTTACAGGTCACATATAACATTCCCACAAATGAACAAAACCAAGTAATTATAGCTGACTGTGGAAAGAAAGTTGAAGATATTACATGGGAACAAAAAACGGAATGCAGAGTGACTAATAATTTTGTGAAAACAATGTCAATTACATGTGAAATACATCTGGAGTTTATGTAATCTGTGATGCACAATTTGACAATTTCAATACTAAGTAAAAACAAGTAAAGTATCTTACCTGTGTCTCCGCCTGAACACAAAACGAACTGCACAATATGGCGTTAATCAGAAGGGAAGATTGAACCATGTGCTGATCAACCTGCTGATCAGCGTGCGGTACTGCAGGAGCAACACACCTTTATTTCAGTCATTTAACGTAAGTGAATTATGTCAATTTGAAAATTACTTTTTATAATTTTGTCTAAAGAAATATTTGATTTTTAAAGCACAAACTTAAGTGCATTACATAATTTGAATTTATTTCCATTCATTGAACCAACAACAACCGTGTTTCATTTTTTCATTTTCAACCGTGTTTTATATTTGGTCAACGTTAACTACAACAGCATATGCCACTAATCTTATACCATTACAATTTAGGAAAAGCTAATGTTTGGTACAAGTTAGAAAAGTTAGAAAACTCTGCAAAGAGAATAGTCAGATATACGATTATGATAAGTGCGCGTATTCGATTTAGAATGATTTGGAGTCCTCCCTCGGTGACCTTGTTCGGAAGTGTGAGGTGTATCCTGCGTATTGTAGTTCCCTGTCCTGAAAGCATACATGTTTAAATGAGTTTTGTTGTTAGAATGACATTGTTCGTATTTTTACGGCCGTTAAGCAGGTTAATGACTTCTTTTACCATCCACAGTTGTAATCGTGTATAAAATAATTCCCTTACCGGATTTCAGCTAGCTATATGATAACACAAATTGAACAACGTTGTTTGCCGTATGTGGGTCTGAGAAAGCTTTAGACCAAAGATTTAGTTTAAAGATGTGATTAATTACAAACTACAATATAATGAATGCTAACAAACTAATACGATTGTTCAACAGATTTAAAAAGTTTACTGCGTTTTGAAGAGACTTTTTTTTTTTGTGATTTTGTGTGTGTGCATGTATTTATGCTAGGAAATCTATTAATGAATAAAGAAATGACAAAATTAAGTAAGATATTAAAATACAAACACCTTGACCATTTCCTATTTAAGTTTGTTGTTATTAACTTCTGTTTGAAACAACATTCACCAGATTCTCAACTTTACCTAACTTTTTAACTTTAACTTCAGCAGGTGTGTGTCGTAAAATAAGGTTCAAAAGGGTACATACCGTTTTGACCAGACAGTGACCCCTTAACCTGAAGTTACAAAAGGTCATCAAGACCAGAACATCTGCAGCACTCGCAGGTGCATGCCATAAATAGGCTATAATGTACATGCTTTGATCAGTGCTGTTTAGCCTGAACTTTTGGCAGAAAAGTTCACAGGTACCAGATGTATTCGCAGGTTCATGTTGTAAAAGAAAACTTTCTAGCTAAAACCTCGGAAAGGTTCGAATCGCCAGATCCCTCAAAACTCAATATATTACGAAACAGTCCCCAATACATCCCAAGATGCTTTATTTATTTATTACATCCATCATGCATTTTGTCTTAATGCAAAAGGTTTGACGTTGTACTTCTGTTTCAAGAGATAGATAGACGGGTCTAAAAACATTTGATTTCATTTGTGTTGGATATTTGTGCACTCATTCTTAATTCTTTAATTCATTTTAACTACCAAGCCAAACAGGTTTTAAGATGCGAATAACTAAGTAAACTAAAAACACAATATTTCTTGTAGTTTGATGTGTTTCAAGCGTTAAACAATAATGGTATTATTTTTAAAATGAAAGGCTCTAACTTTTTATATGTTAAAACACCAACAATGGCCTAAAAAGTCAAGAAATGTTTAGAAAGAAAAGATTTATTAAATATAACATTTGTTTTAATGTTAAAACATCTGTTTGTTTAAAATCTATCTTTGTGCGGGTCTCTCCCAACAGGGGTGTTAGGGGCGGAGTTAGTGGGTGTGGTTTGGGAGCGGTGAGGATCTGAATATTCTCTTTGCAGGGTTTCACTTTGTCTAACTTGTGCCAAACATTAGCTTTTCCTAAATTGTAATGGTATGAGTTTTTAATTAGTGGCATATGCTGTTGTTTTAACAATGACCAAAAATATTTTTTCCATCGCGGTGATATTCTTTTTTCTTTTGTTTTCTAATTTGTGACAAAGTACTTGTTAAAAAAAACCCTGCAACAAAGATTTTTGTTATGCCAAGCCAGCAGAGGGAGCCCTAACCTCTGTGACTGTGAGTGCTTCCTCTTCTGCTACTTCCTGTTTAGGGACTATAATAATACTTACATGTACCTTTGTTGTTGTTAGTGTAATCCGGACTAACTTTTGTTCCGGGTTTACAATTATTTTTGTATATATTTATAAATAGGTTTGTGTTAATTATTGGAAGTTCATGCGCATATAGATGTTAATTTAAATTAAGCACAAAATGGCCGCCTTCCCAGAGCCACTGCACAAGATGGCCGCCTTCCCAGATCCACTGCACAAGATGGCCGCCTTCCCAGAGTCACTGCCCAAGATGGTCGCCTTCCCAGAACCACTGCCCAAGATGGTCGCCTTCCCAGAACCACTGCCCAAGATGGCTACCATGCCTGAGGCATTGCAGAAGATGGCTACCACCCCTGATCTCTCGGCCAAGATGCCGCCTTCCCAGAGCCACTGCACAAGATGGCCGCCTTCCCAGATCCACTGCACAAGATGGCTACCACCCCTGTTCTCTCGGCCAAGATGGCCACCTTCCCAGAGCCACTGCACAAGATGGCTACCACCCCTGTTCTCTCGGCCAAGATGGACACCTTCCCAGAGCCACTGCACAAGATGGCCGCCTTCCCAGAGCCACTGCACAAAATGGCTACCACACCTGCAACTGCAGTAGAACCTCCGGCATGGGTTTTAGTCATGACAAAAATCCCTCTGCCTGCCCAGTCTCGGCCACGGAAACTGAGTACTTGCCCACAGTGACTCTGGTCAAGGTCTTTGAGCTTGCCTCGGAACCTTATCCCGGCTCAAATACGGCTAGAGAGAGTATTAAGGAATCCTCGCTTTGCCCAGCTAAAGTGACCAGTGACTCATTTGCCCAGTGACTCATTGACCAGCCCTGCTACAGCTATGGAAGCCTTCTATGAACTCTCACCCTGTTCCTTCTTGGTTATAAGGGCCCACTGTCCTACCCCCCATTCCACCTCCTATCCACCGCCCTCCTATTTCAGAACTGTTTTGTTGTGTTGAGCGGAAGAAGTGGCTCCTAGGAGGGGGGCTATGTTACTCGAGCCGATAACGTCAGACCAGGTGCATGAGCCAGCTACAGAGCACGAGAAAGCCTGGTGCATTTAGAGCAGACCTGGGCAAACTATCCGCCCTATGTACGTTGGTTTCGCCCACGCGAGGTTGAATATAAATACCATAAATTAAAAATAAAAGTTTACTTTTATTTTGAAAAACGTTATGTTACATCACTTTTGTACGAACATATGCACGTAAGTGGGTGAAAGTTAACAACTACAAATGATCCAAGCGGGTCACCTCAAGATGTCGGCTCACTCTAAGAAAAGAAAAGTTGATAAAGAATGCTGTAAGTCTGATGCATTGCTTGCAAAACTACAAACCTAACAGGAATTTTTTTATTAAACTTCCCACTGCCAGAGATGCAGCGGTCAGGACAAGTTATGTAATTTCTTACAAAAAGTAAGCCGTTTTCCGATGGAGAGTTTTTTAAGGAATGTTTATTGGACTCTTCTGTGCTGATATGCCCGGAGAAAAGGGAAGCATTTGAGAGCGTTTCACTCACTGTAACAAAGACGGATTGAGGACATCACTGGAAACTTAGAGCTTCAGCTGAGGAACAGAGCGGCTGAATTTGAATTTTTTTCTCTGGCTTTGGATGAGAGCTGCGATGTACGTGACACCGCCCAGCTACTTATCTTCTTACGTGGAATAACTTCAGACTTTCAAATCGCAGAGGAGTTGGCAGCCATGCAGTCAATAAAAGGCACAACTACTGGTAATGATTTATTTAGAGAGGTAAATGCATGTTTGAACATTTTAGGTTTGAAATGGGACAAGCTTGCAGGTGTGACAACAGATGGTTGTCCAAATCTGACAGGGAAAAATGTTGGACTTTTAAAGAGAATGCAGGATAAAGTCACGGAAATTAACCCTGTTCAGAAATTGACATTTTTGCATTGTATCATACATCAGGAAGTGTTATGTAAGACAGTGTTAAAAATTAAACATGTAATTGATGCTGTCAGTAAAATAGTTGTAGCGCCCCTGCCCTCTTAGATGTGTCCTTACACTAAGATCTATAGGGTGGAGCACCGGGTTCTTTTATAGGTTGTCTCTCGACTATATATTTTCAGCCTCACCTATGATACCACTTTAGAGAGATTAAAGTTACCAAATGAGTAATCTAATACCCGTATGCAAAAAAAATGAGTTTTTATTTATAAACCAAAAAACAAAATAGAAATATGCGTGTTAGCAGGAGGATAGCAAAATATCTACATCACACGAGTAGTATGATAACAGTAACGTTAATGCTTCACACTTACTACGATGTATACCACAAACACCATATAAACTGTGGGCCCACTCACACCATAACCACACTCATACCCACTCCCGATGCAGGCCTGATGCGTGGCTTGGGTGCGTAGAGGCCTTAAAACACTATTGGCCGCTTCACTCTCCAGCGAGCTGAAAAAAACACAACAGTACCTATAGTCCGTCCTCGTTCGTCACGAAGCCCGACAGTCTCTCCAACCGTCGTTCGTCCCTCGCGGCCGGAGGAACACCCAACGCTCCCGGTGGCTGGGTGCGCTATCCGGTTTTTTTTTCTTCTCGTCCCTCGTGGTCAGAGGACCTGTGAGCGCGTCCGGTGGCTCAACGGGTCTATCTGATCTCCTCTTCGTTCCCACGCGGGATACTGACGACAGTACTATTTTACTACCACCAGTCAATCCGTCCGAACTTCGCACACAGCGTGTGTAAACTGAAACCCGCTAACTATTACTCGTTGTCCACGAATAAACGAATAAATGGAAAAATAAATAAATCGAACGAAATATAACACTTCAACCAAACTCAAACGCTTCTACGAGAGTTTTTAAAGTTAACTAGATTAAATAATAAACCGATAGATGTCGATTAGAATCTACCTGCTTCTCTCACTCGCTCCTCTTTTTCTTCTGTTCGTTCTCTCTTCTCGGTTTCTTTTTATATCCCCTCCCAAACCAATCAAGTATGACTATACCTATAAAGAAGGCGGGCATTAACTAATTAACCTCCAATCAACGGCAATCAACCAAACATGCTGTTGAAAACCACGTTTTGCCCAAGTACATTTCAACCGATCCTTAGCGCTTCGCCCAAGATCTTAAAGGGACATGTACTTATAATAAAAACTTTTACAGGCTTCATAATACACATTAAAAATATGTTTATAAACAAAAATAGGGTTCTATTGACAAAATTTTAACAACCCTTACAGGGGTTACACCCTCCCCCTTCTAAACGTCGCATGCCCTCATGTGATTAGACATATATTAGGACAGAATTACTGTTCTGACGATAGGGCAGGGGTTTGTAACACACTGGGGGCATTGGGCCATGGGGTGGCACCATACAGTGGGGCAGACCTTCTTTGTCTTGAACAGCTCTTCAATGTGTACTACCATCCCACGATGAACCACAGTTAAAGGTTTATCCGCTGGACTTCCTAGATCATCATAACTCAGCTTAATCACTGGCCTTACTTCTCTCTGCGATCTACGACAAGGCACTGGCCCAGGTTCCACAGAGGGTACAATCATTGGGTCAGTTTCTCCCCCTTCTAAACTCAGATCCTCCTCCACTTCTTGAACTTGATTAAGGATCTCTTGGGGATCATTTTCTGTCGGATCTTCCCTCCCCACACACTCCTGGATAAGCTCCGGGACAACTATAGGAGGTACAGTTTCTGGTTCCAATGCACATGGAGGTGATATAGACCTCTGGTATGGGATCTTTGCTGGGTGATAATAGCAGAGATCATCATCCTCACTCTCTGAAGGTTCTTGGTTTACTCCGTCAGTCTGATCAACACTGTCTTTATTCTGTTTGTTTTTTCTTCTTTTCATGGTTTGAGCTCTCGTTACAGGTGGTTGTATTACTTGGTTCAAGTCCCCAGGCTTCAATAAACGCACCTCATCTCCAATGGGTAACAAGTGGTTTCTGTGGAGGGTTCGTATTCTGCCTAGACCACTCTCAGGCCTCAGTTTATAGACGGGTAAGTCAGTAAACTTATCAATGACCACATAAGGTAAAGAGTTCCATCGGTTTTGAAGTTTATGTTTTCCTGTACAGGCAAGGTTTGGATGAGGACTCGGTCTCCACCTGCCAAAGTGTGTGGTTTCACTCTCTGATCATACAGTCTTTTGTTTCGTTGATGAGCCTTTAGAGAAGTTTGGCTGCTAATTGATATGCCTGTTGAAGATCATCCTTCATTCTCTCTATGTACTGCAAATGATCTACTCCTCTTTGATTATCAGGAATGTACCAAAACACACGTCGATGGGCATACGAGCCTCTCGCCAAAAAGGAGATAATATGGGAATAGCCCGTCGCCTCGTTCTTTGTACAATTATAGGCGTGTACAAGTTGTGGGATGTACTGACTCCACTTACTCTTCTGAGCCGGGTCCAAAGTACCAAGCATTGAGAGAAGGGTACGGTTAAAGCGCTCCGGTTGTGGATCACCTTGGGGGTGATAGGGGGTGGTCCTTGATTTTCGGATTCCCAGCATTCCTAGGAGTTCTCTTATCAGCCGGCATTCAAAATCTCGTCCCTGATCCGAATGAATGCGAGACGGCAGTCCGTAGTGTACAAAGAATTTTTCCACCAGGACTTTTGCCACAGTAACTGCTCGCTGGTCTTTGGTAGGGAACGCCTGTGCGTAGCGAGTGAAATGGTCAGTTATTACTAGAACATTGGCAATACCCTTGGTGTCTGGCTCCAGTGACAGGAAGTCGATGCATACCAAGTCTAGCGGACCCTTACTGGTAATGTGGCTGAGGGGAGCAGACTTCTGAGGTAAGGTCTTCCTGGTAATACAAGCACCACAAGTTTTTTTATGTACTGCTCAATGTCAAGGGCCATACGGGGCCAGTAAAATCTATCTCTTATTAGCTCCGTTGTCCGCTCTACTCCAAGGTGACCTGATTCATCATGTAGAGATTGCAGGACAGTCCGATGATATTTGGCAGGCAGAACCAGCTGAACTCTTTCTTTTCCATGGTGGTTTTTGGATACTCGGTGAAGTAGCTGATTTCTAATGTCCAGTTTTGGGCCCTGACGTTGTAGGAGTGTAAGCAGTGGATCAGAGCTCCTCCGAAGGGTAAACACTCTTCCCGTTTCAATGTCCTGTTTCACCAACCCGATAACTGGGTCTTGATCTTGAGACACCTTCAGATCTTCGAGGGTAAACTGCTCCAGGTGACACGTTGCCAGGGAAATTGGGCAAGAGTAAACAGGAGGTATGCTATCCGCGAAATTCCTAGATGGTCCACCAGTCGAGCAGAGTCATCACTCTCAGTGGAGCTGGCCAACTGACATATTGCTTTAACTCCAGACTGTGGAATTTCAGTCCAAGAGGCAAACTCAGCATGATTGGTAGGATATCTGGATAGTACATCCGCATCAATGTTGTGTTTTCCGGGCTTGTACTGCAGACTAAAGTTATATGTGGCTAGGGCAGCTAACCATCGATGTCCTGTCGCATTCAACTTTGCACTGGTCAGTACATAGGTGAGAGGATTGTTATCTGTTCTCACAACAAATTGAGCTCCATACAAATAGTCGTGAAACTTGTCGACAACAGCCCACTTCAATGCTAGAAATTCTAACTGGTGTATGGGGTAATGCTGCTCCGAAGTACTCAACTTTCGGCTAGCAAATGCGACTGGTCGAAGACCCTCAGGATGCTCCTGATTCAACACAGCACCGAGACCTTTCAGACTTGCATCGACGTGAAGTACATATGGCTTAGAGGCATCAGCGAAGGCAAGTACTGGCGCATGGGTTAGACAATGTATGATTGTTTTAAAGGCTTCGCCACAGGCGTTGTCCCATCGTTCCCCAAATGGGTCAGTCTCTTTGTAATATTTCTTTCCATCCTTCTTGCCCTGTCCTTTTACAGGGGGGTAGCCTTTAGTGAGTTCAGTCAAAGGTCTTACTACTGTGGAGTACCCTTTAATGAATCGCCGATAGAATCCACAAAATCCAAGGAAAGACCGTAAGGATTTCAGGTCCGTTGGCTCTTTCCACCGAGTTACAGCTGACACTTTCTCTGGATCCGGAGCTATTCCCGCAGCTGATACAATATGCCCCACATATTTGACTTGTGGTTGACAAAACTGGCACTTGTCGATAGAAACTTTTAGGCCCCATTCCTCCAGTCGATCCAAAACTTTCATTAGCCTCTCCTCATGCTCTTCGAGTGTTCTACCGAAAACTATAAGGTCGTCCAAGTAGGCGATTACTTGTAAGAGGTGCATGTCACCTACCACCTTTTCCATGAGTCTTTGAAACGTCGCTGGAGCCCCAGTGATCCCTTGTGGCATTCGTTGAAATTGGTAGAACCCCAGCGGACATATAAAAGCAGTCTTTTCTCTGTCTTCAGCAGACATAGCTATTTGATAATAGCCACTTCGTAGATCTAGGACTGAGAACCATTTACACCCCGCCAAACAGTCCAAGGCATCATCAATCCGTGGAGTGACATACTGGTCAGGTATAGTACGGCTGTTTAAGGTCCGATAATCAATGCACATTCGTACAGCACCATTTTTCTTTCGCGCGATGACAATTGGTGACGCATACGGACTTCGGGACTCTTGGATGATGCCTGCCGCTAGAAGATCTTTAAGATGGCGTCTTACATCCTCAATGTCCGCTGGGGCAATGCGTCTTGATCGTTCTCGGAAAGGGCGAGGATCATGTAGTCTAATCTGGTGGGTAATGTCTTTAGCCAAACCTACATCCCATTCCTCAGTGGAGAAAACGTTACTCCGCTCAGCCAACTTCATACGCAATCTCTTCTCCCAGGCAGCAGGTATGGGGGCCTCCCCAAAGTCAAATAACTCTGGATTAAGGGGTCCCTGGGATTCAGGCATGTCGTGAGCTACCGTAACTGTGTCCGTTGGGAATACATGGGCAACTACAGAGCCTGCTGGAATTGAAAGATCTTTACTTGTGTCATTGTGAATCAGAACTTGGAAATTAGTCACATCTACCTCTGACGAAGGCATTACTACTGGGGAAACAAACAGTCCAGCAGGAAGTGGATCCACAGCAGAGGCTTCAATAAGAAAGATATCCTTTCTCAAGGGTTTATCAGACTCAACTTTACATAATGCATACCGCTCCCCTCGTGATGGGACTTTAAACGTTCCTGGGCCTTCCCAAATCACTTTACCTTCAGGTTGATCTGTGGCCGAAGTTTTTCCACTTGGAGGTAAACGACAGACTGGGGATGTCTGTATTCTCAGCGAATGGGCATGTTTTCTTTCCTTAGTATTCCCTTTATACGCTGACAGTCGTTGAAAGAAGCTCGCATTGGTCCCAATGATTACAGGGAATTGTGGCGGGCCTTGGGGATCTGGGCAGACTAACGCCAAGGTAGCTATGGTCTCTTCAGCACCAGAGTGAGTTACAGGGAAAGTAACATCTATGACAATATATCCTTTGTAGGGATAACTGCATGAGCTAAGTCCCCAAACAGATAATCCCGCAAGAGGATGGATGGGCACGTCTGGTAAGTTTCGGGAGTACCAGGAGTCGAAGACAATGGTAACTTGAGATCCGCTGTCCCACAGGGCTTGGCATGGACGACCACTGATCTTTACTTCCACGGTCGAGGCTGGTCCAACTAGTCCCTTGGGCAGTCCACTTCGCTCACTGGTGTGCGCCTGACTATTTTTAGAAAAACAGGCTCTCTCTCCAGACGGATCGTTGGAGTTTGAATCACGTTTCAGTCCTTTTGCTCTCCGTAACGAATTAATTAATTTAGCGATTACCTGAGTGGCATTTTCAGCTGCTTGACACTTTGTAGCAATGTGTCCGTCTTCCCCGCACCGGTAGCAAAAGTAATCTTCCACGTTTCGTGAGGGCTTGGGTCGCTGCGGACCTGAAGCATGCCTCTGAGGAACTGGTGATAACTAGAAGAACTACTTGAACCTACACTCATGACTGCTATCTGTTTCTGCAGCTGAAGTACTTGCTCTCTCAAAGACTGAACTTCAGAATCCTTTGCTACCGCGTTTTGATCTGAGGGGCTTGTTTGTCTTAATTTGGTTCTAGATTCTATCATCATGGAGGACGCTGGTACGCTATTTGAGTTGTCACTTTTAAACTGGGCCTTTAATTCTTGAATTTCTGCTTTTAGTTCTTGTACAAAAACGGGACAGTTATTCCCCTCGTCCTGCAGGTGTATGGATTTTGCAGTAGCAGTGAATCTCCGTCGAGTGACTTCAATTTCTTCAGCCTCTCGAATCTCATTTAATAGTCTCAGGAAAGTTGGTGGGTGTTCTTTCCTCTCCCTTAACCTCAACTGCAAGAGCATCATATCCGATTCAACAGCTCCACGAATCAGTTGTTCCACTCTGGCTTTGTCAACCTGGGAATGAGACAGTCCACCTCTTTGCACAACTTTAGTCAGGGATTTTTCAATCCTCTTTAGGAAATCAGAAAGGGACTCTCCCCGGCGCTGTCGGAAGAAGCCGAAAAGCAAAATACAAATCTTCTCCAGACTCTGAGGATCCAAAAGTACTTTCAAGGGCATCAAGGTACTGCATTGAGCTGGCATCCGGATTAGACATACGGACAGCTTTAATGATTTCCATGGCAGGCCCTCTCAGACTTTCGACAATTCTCCTCCTCTTCTCTTTCTCAGAGCATTCACATTCAGTTATCATCATTTTAGCTTGCTCCATCCAGTGGTCCATGGTCTCTTCTCCATTGGGTGTCGGAACCGTCCCAGAGAAAGTACGCAAACGGCGGTAAGCATTGCTATCACTTGGTGGTTTTGCTGTTTCTCTAGGATCTCACCCATCGCACGAATGATGGACTCAGCAGAGCTAGAGCTGGCACTCAGTGAAGGAAACAAAGCCTGTAGATCAGTCATGGACTTCCCTTCATCCTTAAGAAACTGGGAGAGCCGGTCAGTAAATTCTGCTGGAACAGCACTGGTTGGTTCTCTTTCAACTCCAGTAATTATCCTCCAGGACTCCTCAGGGTGGGTTTCAGTTCCATGGGGCAACGAGTGGGATCTACAATCTCTCGGCATTCACACAGCACTAATAGGGTAGCAGGAGTGGCTCCGCATCTTGTATCTCGAACGCGCACTCTTCGAAAACTTTCACAGTCTCAGCAACTTCTTCAATGCGTGATGTCTCTGTCGCTTGGGGTACACTTGTTAGCAGCAATGCGTGTGCAAGGTCAATCCCAGTCTCATTGCACCAGTCAGCAAGATCACTTTGAATAGGGGGGTTACTTCGGCGAGACATAGCTCAACCAGACGCAGTTAAAAGCACAAAAAAGGTAAAAACACTTTTCTCACTCTCACCTATTTCTCTCTTCTGTATGGTACCAGGGAGGGGAAGATGAATCCCGGACGAGCCCCAATTTGTGTAGCGCCCTGCCCTCTTAGATGTGTCCTTACACTAAGATCTATAGGGTGGAGCACCGGGTTCTTTTATAGGTTGTCTCTCGACTATATATTTTCAGCCTCACCTATGATACCACTTTAGAGAGATTAAAGTTACCAAATGAGTAATCTAATACCCGTATGCAAAAAAAATGAGTTTTTATTTATAAACCAAAAACAAAATAGAAATATGCGTGTTAGCAGGAGGATAGCAAAATATCTACATCACACGAGTAGTATGATAACAGTAACGTTAATGCTTCACACTTACTACGATGTATACCACAAACACCATATAAACTGTGGGCCCACTCACACCATAACCACACTCATACCCACCCGATGCAGGCCTGATGCGTGGCTTGGGTGCGTAGAGGCCTTAAAACACTATTGGCCGCTTCACTCTCCAGCGAGCTGAAAAAACACAACAGTACCTATAGTCCGTCCTCGCTCGGCGTCACGAAGCCCGACAGTCTCTCCAACCGCCGTTCGCCCTCGCGGCCGGAGGAACACCCAACGCCCCGGTGGCTGGGTGCGCTATCCGGTTTTTTTTTTTCTCGCCCTCGTGGTCAGAGGACCTGTGAGCGCGTCCGGTGGCTCAACGGGTCTATCTGATCTCCTCTTCGTTCCCACGCGGGATACTGACGACAGTACTATTTTACTACCACCAGTCAATCCGTCCGAACTCGCAGACACAGCGTGTGTAAACTGAAACCCGCTAACTATTACTCGTTGTCCACTTAATAAACGAATAAATGGAAAAATAAATAAATCGAACGAAATATAACACTTCAACCAAACTCAAACGCTTCTACGAGAGTTTTTAAAGTTAACTAGATTAAATAATAAACCGATAGATGTCGATTAGAATCTACCTGCTTCTCTCACTCGCTCCTCTTTTTCTTCTGTTCGTTCTCTTTCTCGGGTTTCTTTTTATATCCCCCTCCCCAAACCAATCAAGTATGACTATACCTATAAAGAAGGCGGGCATTAACTAATTAACCTCCAATCAACGGCAATCAACCAAACATGCTGTTGAAAACCACGTTTTGCCCAAGTACATTTCAACCGATCCTTAGCGCTTCGTCCAAGATCTTAAAGGGACATGTACTTATAATAAAAACTTTTTACAGGCTTCATAATACACATTAAAAAATATGTTTATAAACAAAAAATAGGGTTCTATTGACAAAATTTTAACAACCCTTACAGGGGTTACATAGTTAATTTCATCAGAGCAAGGGCTTTAAATCACAGACAATTTGTTGCATTGTTGGAGGAAAATGAGACTGAACATGGCGACATAAGCTATCACTGTACTGTTAGGTGGCTCAGCCTTGGCAAGGTATTGAAAAGTGTCTGGGATCTGAAAGACCAGATTCAGGACTTCTGTGTTAAGAAAGGCCATGACGTTCCAGAACTTTCAGATAAAGACTGGGTGGCAGACCTCCGATTCACTGTGGATATGACTGCACTAATGAACGAACTAAATATCAAACTGCAGTGCAAAGGCCTTTTTGTGCATGAGATGTACAATGCAGTGAAGGCTTTTATAAGAAAACGGCAACTTCTCTCAAGCCAAGTGAAAGACAACATTCTGACTCACTTGCCAACACTTAAAGAAGCCAAAAGACCAGGTGATCACCTCCAAAAGTACTCAACCATGTTAGAAGCATTGCATGAAGATTTCAAAACTCTTGAGAGTGAAATGCAAATGGTTTCTTCTCCCTTCAATTGCAGTGTGGATGATGCACCAAGTGAAGTTCAGATGGAACTCATTGATCTGCAGTCTGACTCACTTCTGGCAGATCACTTTAGGTCAGTCTCACTGCTGGACTTTTACTCTTCCCTCAAAGAGGAGAACTTTCCACACCTGCGGAGGCATGCTTCTACCTATCATTGTGAACAGACATTTCCGGTTATGAAGTTCAATAAATCCAAACACAGATCCTCTATGACTGATAACCACCTCTCAGCTGTTCTTCGCATAGCAACTGGCTTAGCATGCTATTACTTAGAGAACACATAAAAAATTATTCTTTTTGAGTCTATCGAGGAGATGGCTGCATTAAGGTAAGCAATCTACGGGGTAGCCTCTGACTAAGACCTGGACTAGCCCAGATGCGTCGTGAGTCTGTTCTGGCCAAACAAGGTCTCTGAGCGACCCAGACTCCTAACGAACGATAATTTGAAACTAGGAAATATTATAGTTAATTAATTATCCAAATTTAATCACAACTAGAGGGATCAGCAGTTACATTTTAATAAATATAAATAAAATCACAAAAGATTGGAGTCAGATAAAATTATGTATAAGGTCAGTACTATAATTGGAAACACAAAAGATTAATAAATATTAGTGATTTTTAACGAGACGCAAAGAAAAGACCGAACACGCATTGACCTTCGACCAGGGCCTCTGGATTCCGTTCTGCAGGAAAAGGGGGACCCTTACATTGCTATGCGGTTGCTAGGGTGTTTTTAGGGTACTTGGATGGTTGTTAGAGTGTTACCAGCTTGGAATTTGTAAGATACTAGCATGTTATTACCATGATTAGCCTATTGAATTTTTAGCAAGCTACTACCATGATTTTAGAATGATTAATGTGTTATTAGAATGTTGCTATCATGTTTCTAGCTTGATTAGCATGTTATTAGCATGTTGCTAGCTTTATTTAGATATATTAGAAACAGTATTACAGTGAAAAAAATACTATGCTAGATTTACTTAAAAATATAGTGCATATATTTTGCAAGCCTCTTTTTAAGCAATTTCCAAATTGAATTTAAACCAATGTTAGTTAAAAATCTTTAATTTGTGATGCTTAAATGTTTGAGTATCCTAGCAAATAATTTTGTAAATAATAATAATAGATAGGCAGGCAGGTAGGCAGACTGAAACCACACGCATGTAGAAACAAACTGGAACTTATAAAAGGACTAAAAGAAATTACTTAATTACTAGACACACATGAACACCATGGGGCCCACCAATTATGGCGGAGCTGGTGGTGGAGTAGCCCGAGACCAAGAGCTGAAGAGCCAGGGTGACACAGAGGAATAGAAGGACATAGGTGATGCAGCTGGCTCCGGCAACCAATGCGGAAACGGGGATCCAGAAGGCTGCAGAGGAGCAAGGTGAAGCCGGGGGGATGGAGGAGCCTGACAGAGCTGGAGGGATGGAAGGATGAGGTGAAGTTGGAGGAGTGGAATCCCGAGGCAACGGATGGTCGACGACAGACCAAGGTGGAGCCGGAGGGATGATGAAGCCTGGCAGAGCTGGTGAACTGATTGACCACTGTGGAGAGGAGGGAGCTAGGAGCCATGTTATTTACATGATAGCAACTAGCTTATTATGTTAACAACTTGTTAGTAATATGCTAATCATGCTAAAATCAAGTGACATGTTGGTAACATGCTAATCGTGCGAGTAACTTGCTAGACACTTGCTAATCATGCTAGCAACATACTAGTTAGCAATCAGGTGTACAGTTTGCTGAAATTATTTAATTGCTAATTTTTTGAGATGCACCTTTAAAAACTGTCTTATTTTATCATCCATATTCTTTGCCAGCCTTTGTCAATAAACCAACCTGTTTGCACTTTTACCTAGTGTCTTTGCCTTGTGTATTGTGACTGAAGACTGGACCCAAACTGACATCTTCAAGGATACCTGGCCTGGAACTGGTTAACACACTCCAGGCTTCTCTCACACCAGTCACTGCCCCACCATGCTCCAAACATTTTTTTCTAAATTAACTTAATTAAAAAACTAAATGAAATATACAAATTTTTCCATTACACTCAAATCTGAACTATTTTAATGGCCGATACAGTATTATTAGATGTTATGCATGAGAATGCTAAGTTTTGCGAGACAACGCAAAGTTTTTGCTGTGTTTCTTTTAATGGCATATGCGTGATGCATTGCGTGCCCCGTGGGGGATGGGAAAAACTGAATGAAATCTGTCGGGATCTTCTTCTTCTTCTTTGTCGCATTACTGTGACCTACTGTTACGACCCCACGTAGGTCTAGGGGTACAGGGGTATAACATTTAAAAAGATAGACATTAAAAACGTGCGTATAGTGTGTGGGACAAAGAAAACCGTGTAAACTAATGTACAAGATAATAATTTTTTATTTGTGTAGGTGATGATTAAATACAAGAGGTGCAATGGTGATAGAACAAAATGGAAAAAGATATATATATACGTACACTATTTACATTATTTACAGAAACAAAAACCACAAGACGAAGGGAACGGGAAGAAGAGACGAGGGCGGTGCTAAAGTAAAGAAAATAAATCAAAACCGTCTCCAGCTACTTAACTTCCCCCCTAGACTATCTACCAACAATAATTATTTGAAAAAAAATGTCTTCAGCGTCCGTGACGCCCTAACTTATACTACGCTCACTAATCAAAACAAAAGTACATGGGGTGGCACGCGCCCCTAACCTAATGTACTATACAAAATAGATGCCTACGTGTTGCAATGTAAGTCAAGTGATGTTCTTACCTGTCCACTTCTCCCCGGCCTCACAACACACAACGAATGACAACTAACAATATGAGTGGAAAAGGGAACGGGAAAACAATTCACAGTAACGCACATCAAACAATGCAATATACAATGACAATCAGTATTCAAAAAAAGTAGCGAGCAAACAACAAAACAAAATGGGGGGCTTGTGGGTGGTCTGGCGGGCTCTTTTATTTGAGGTGGTTTGGAATGATTGGAGACTGCGGAATGGGTGACGTCAGCGCTGATGATGATTGATGGGTGACGGGAACCAATGACCGGTAACTAAGAGTGTAAAGGGCGGAGAACAGAGAGAGGGAAGAAAAAACACACGACAAAACGCGAACACGTAACACCTACTGATTAGGAATGTGGGCCAGGATCATAAAACCTGTTTCTTTTCATCTTAATTCTTGTTAAGTTACATTTGAAGAGTTTCCTTTTATTAATAGACATTACATTATAATGTGATGCACAGTTTTCTCTTGACCATAATGATCACAATTCCCTCTCTGGTGTTGCCTAATTTTATTCAAAGTACTGTTTAGTGTTGTGTGACCAAGTCTAAGCACAGTTAAAATTTATTGTTGTGTGTTTAACTTGAAGCAGCACTGCAGCCACCAATCAGTGAATGATCCTGTACTTACTGTATGAATGGGAGAATGTACAATGCGTATTATGGCAGGAAAGTCCCGCCCTGTAAATGAAAGAGCCGATCGTTTGTTTGTAAATTCGTTGCTTCACTGCAGCGGCAGTTAGAGCCTCTGGTTCCCATAAAACCTGAGGTCAGACCAGTCGATGCGCATTTGCATTGGTTGGCCTAGCCTGAAAAATATGTTTCGTCACTCCAATATTTTGAATTTGAACTGCAATATCTAGTTCTAACCACTCTTGTCAATCCTACATATAGCACCTTTAATCCTGCCACCATATCTTCTCTAAAGGGAGGGGTAAATGGGGAACAAGTTGGTTGCAATTCACAACTAAAATGTGCTCTTTTTATTAAATTGATTATTTTTTATTGTGAATGAAAATGGAAACAACTTTTACATGAACAAGAAAACATCCATAGTACAATATTAAGGGGAAAAGTATTTGTTAAAAATTTCTTTGACTAATGATCTTTATCAAATGCACATGTGCTTAAATGCCCAAAACACCATTCACTCATCAGTAAACATTCATCTGATTAACAACAATTGATTGTCACACCTGTATAACCCACATTAATCTAGATTTAAAAGGAAATCTTACCAATAGTACATAAGTTGTTTATTTGTATTTAAAAAAAAAAAAAAAAAAAAAATATATATATATATATATTGTGACGAGTCGGCTGCCCCTCCTCTTTATTGTCACCATCACCCGTCCTTTATTCGCCGCTCTTCACCAGGCTCCCGACGGGAGTGGGTGTGTTCGAGAGGAGGGGCGTGGTATCGGTCAGGTCTGGCGGCGTGTGACGAGGCGCACCTGAAGGGGATTAGCCTTGTCACCGCCGCGTTAAATACCTGACCGCTCTCTCCTCGGAGACCGGTCTCTTCCCCGTGCATGCACGCTGGTGTCCTCGTGGGTCCAGGAAGGGTGCGCGATGGACCTCACCCGCCGTCCGAGAAGTGCGTCGGGGACCCCGTAGTCCAGGCTGTGAGCACACAGCTCATCCCACTCTGCCGCCGGAGCAAAGAAACGACGGAGACGCCGCGAAGAAGCCGCCGCCTCGCGCCCGGGCCAGAAAGGGGAGGCGCGTGCGACCGCCGGACTCCGCCCTTACCTGGACCCTTCCCCTGGAACACGGCCTCAACCTTCACTTTCCAGCGGCACGCGAGGACACCAGATCCCCTTTTATTTGGACACTTTTCCCTGGACACTTTATTATTTTGTATTATTATTATTTTGTCAATAAAAGCCTCTCGAGGCCTGACGCCACGCCCACTGTGTCTGTCGTTGGCTCCTCCCGTCACAGTGGTGGAGAATGCGGGCAAGGCGGAGCTTAGACGGCACAGTTGGGCGACATCTGATGACGTCATCCCCTCTCGCTGGTATTGCATGCCGGGATGGAGGAACAACGGAGACTCGCCTCCCAGCCACCAGGAAGGGTAAGTGACGCTTGCTTATGGTCATTTACCCGGTGGCTGGTTGAGCATTCCGACTAATTCCCGTTTCTCTGTCCCGGCGCAGAGGAGTTGCCCGGAGAGGAATCCCTGCCCCGCCCACTCCGACTGCTGGAGCCTGGTTGAGGAAGGTAGCACTCCTGCGTGGCGGCGACCGCCTGACGGGTTGGACGGGGGGGGGGAATGTGACCAGTCGGCTGCCCCTCCTCTTTATTGTCACCATCACCCCGCCCTTTATTCGCCCGCCTTCACCAGGCTCCCGACGGGAGTGGTGTGTTCGAGAGGAGGCGTGGTATCGGTCAGGTCTGGCGGCGTGTGACGAGGCGCACCTGAAGGGGATTAGCCTTGTCACCGCCGCCGTTAAATACCTGACCGCGTCTCTCCTCGGAGACCGGTCTCTTCCCCGTGCATGCACGCTGGTGTCTCGTGGGTCCAGGAAGGGTGCGCGATGGACCTCACCCGCCGTCCGAGAAGTGCGTCGTGGGACCCCGAGTCCAGGCTGTGAGCACACAGCTCATCCCACTCTGCCGCCGGAGCAAAGAAACGACGGAGACGCGCCGCGGAAGAAGCCGCCGCCCGCGCCCGGGCCAGAAAAAGGGGGCGCGCGGCACCGCCGGACTCCGCCCCTTACCTGGACCCTTCCCCTGGAACACGGCCTCAACCTTCACTTTCCCGCGGTACACGAGGACACCAGATCCCTCTTTATTTGGACACTTTTCCCCTGGACACTTTATTATTTTGTATTATTATTATTTTGTCAATAAAAGCCTCTCCGAG
This sequence comes from Puntigrus tetrazona, assembly GCF_018831695.1. NCBI lineage: Eukaryota > Metazoa > Chordata > Actinopteri > Cypriniformes > Cyprinidae > Puntigrus > Puntigrus tetrazona. The sequence continues at coordinate 2,401,832 of NW_025047681.1, forward strand.
GCCTGACGCCACGCCCACTGTGTCTGTCGTTGGCTCCTCCCGTCACAATATATATATACTAATTTGTGAGAATTATTTAAAGATACAGTCAACACCATTATTCTCTGTGATGTCATAAATTGTCTTTCTGCATAATATAATTAAAATAAATCAGTTAAAACACCAATCCTGTTAGGTATTATGTGAGAAATAGAAAGGTAGAAATCAGACAATGGATTTATTTTGTTACTGGGATTTTTTTTTTATAACGTTTTGCTTACAATGTCTTGCAACAATTGTATGTATTTTGCATCAGACTAATTTTTTTCAGTTTTGTTTTGTTTGTTGATTTTATTATTTACTGTATTCAGTCCCGTAGTTTATTATGGGCATGGATTTGTTCACTCAAAAAGTCCAGTTCGGTTGTTCTTGTTTCACCTGATCCTAAATCAGTAGCAGTGGCCTTCATTTCAGTGGAGCCAAATTTTATCTCCAACCTGACTGGTCGATCTGTGCCTCTGTCAGTGTTAGGCATGTCAACTGATACAGAACCAATCTCTACTACCATCGGCTCGTCTGTAAACTTTACTTCTGGTTTTTCAGAGCTGTAAAATGTAAATTGTAGCTTTGTTTGCAGTCGATCTATTGGATATCTTATGAAAGAACGGACTTCTTCACATTCAACTGACTCCCCACTGCGGACAAGCTGGTCAAAGCAGACATTGCAGAACACTTTTCCTTCTGAGTTTTCAGATTTGCTTTTGCCCCTGTGTTTGGTTTCATCAAATATTTCACATATACGGAACCCATATGTGAGAGCACTAATACGAGATTTAACCACGGAAGGTGTTTTTCCGTACAGGATCGCTCCCTTTAAAATTACTGCCTGAGGCTCAAAAGGGCAAAGTATTTTGCATACGCTGCCAAATTGCTCCTTCATGAATTTCCTAAGAAAAGCACATTCAGCATAGCCTCCCACCAACAACATGTACTCAATCTTCAGCTCTGTGTTTTTAAGGATCTGATTAATTGTGCTTTCTATAGCACTGAAGCTGGTATCAAAGAAGCTTTTTAGCTTTTCTTTTTCAAGGAATATTCCACCATCATCCCACTCTACTCCCTCAACGTTCTCAAAATAACTTTCCATGCTCTGTTTATCTTTAGCGAGTGTTTGTAAGCTGCTAGGACATGGAATCCTCACAACCTCCTCACAAGATTTTATAAGTGCAATGTTATACTTCAGTTTAAGTGCTTCACTTGGGTATTCTTTCTTAAATTTCTCAAAAATGTCGTCTGAGAAAATGTCTTTTAGAAAAGACACAATATTCTTGTCTACTGACTGTCCACCCATGTCATTTCCTGATGCAGCGTGCAGCTCCTTCAGTTTGCCATCATCCAGCACCTCGTGGACCGTTATGTCAATAGTACCACCTGCAAGATACAAGAAAAAAATTAATCAGAGACAACATTCATTTATGTGTACTTGTATTTTCTATATAGTTACATCTAGGGTTTGAAGTAGATTTTTAGAGAACTCAAAATTTTAACAGATGCACTTTTTACTTGAATTGGACATGGACAACTGAGGGAGAATTAAAGGAAATGTCACAGACTCCATGTCACAACTCTGGACTCTTTGTTTATGTTTTTCGTCTCATGCCATGTGCTCCCTGTGCCCCGCCTTCCCTCTGTGTTAATTGTATTATTGTCTGCAGCTGTGTCTCGTCAATTACCCCGTGTATTTAAGTCCTGTGTTTTCAGTTCAGTTTGTCCGATCGGCAAGGTCCATACCCAATGTCCATACGTGAGTTTTTGCCTGCCTGTCTGTTCTGCCTGCCTTGTATATATTTATGGATCCCAGCAGCCCCTGCGCTCATCCTCAGCTCTCCATCAGGAGCTCGCCACGGGTCTGCCGGTCTCCATCGCCGTCGAGGGTGAAGGATCCCTCGCCGTCCTGCCTCCGAGACCCAGACTGCTCTTCGGCTCGTAGACCCGTCGGCTCCCCCTTGGCTCCTAGCTCCCTCCTCTACACCGTGGTCCGTCAGTCCACCAGCTCCACAAGGCTCCATCGTCCCTCCGGCTCCGCCTTGGTCTGTCGTCGACCATCCGTCGCCTCGGGATTCCTCTTCTCCGGCTTCGCCTCGTCCCTCCATCCCACCGGCTCTGTCAGGCTCCTCCTTCCCTCCAGCTTCACCTGAGTCCTCAGTCGCTCTGGCTCTGCCGCGTCCTTCCCGTCCCCCGTCTCCGTGTCAGTTGCCGAAGCCTGCGGCGTCGCCTTGGACCTCCAGCGCCTCGACGTCACCCTGGCTCTTCGGCTCTCCGCCTCCGTCTCTTCCACCACCTGCTCCGCCACCGTCGGTCGGCCCCATGGAGTCGATGGCTGCTCCTCCTCCATGGCTCCTCCCTCCGTCGGCTCCACCTTGGACCACCATAGCTGGGCTCTGGATCTCCTCCTGCTCCGGACTCCTCCTGTCTCCTTCCTGGCTCCTCCCTCCATCTACACCTCCTTGGACCCTTCTGCCTTCTGCCTGCCCCCTCCTGGGGATCCGTCCTCCACCAGAACCTCTTCCCAAGACCCGGTATCCCCAAATCCTAGTCATTTTGGTTTTTGTTCGTTTTTTTTGATGTTACCCTTTAGGTGCGAGGATGCACCTTCCGGGAGGGGGGGGTAATGTCACGACTCTGGACTCTTTGTTTATGTTTTTCGTCTCATGCCATGTGCTCCCTGTGCCCCGCCTTCCCTCTGTGTTAATTGTATTATTGTCTGCAGCTGTGTCTCGTCAATTACCCCGTGTATTTAAGTCCTGTGTTTTCAGTTCAGTTTGTCCGATCGGCAAGGTCCATACCCAATGTCCATACGTGAGTTTTTGCCTGCCTGCCTGTCTGTTCTGCCTGCCTTTTATATTTATTTTGCCATTTTGGATTAAACCCATTTAAGTTCATGTAACGTCTCGTGTGCTTCGTCCCACGAAAGCGCGACCGTGACACTCCATGTATAATCATAAAAGTTATATTCAGTCTTGTCCAGTCCTTAAAGCTGATGGGTTTTGATGGGTACACACACACTCAAAGCAGGCTCACAGAACATGTCTCCCAATCAGTATGTGAATGCTGGATTCACCCGCTGGGGTCTGAGGATTTTGGGCCCTGATATTTGTTTTTTATTTTAGTATCTTGAAAACGCACCTATTCTTGTCAAATAGTTTGTCGAAATGAAATATTTTTTTCTAATGTTGTATTTTAAATAATACTAAATGTTTTATTTCATTTAAATTTACAATAAAATGCTAATATAAAAGTGCCCCTTTGATTTAAGGGTACAAACTATCTTTTTTCACCTCCTTGAATATTACTTAGAATTTTATAAATGGACTGGTTGACTACCTTCTGTACTATGTTTATACTTTATTCTATTTATAGTACTTAACATGTAGCTACATTGAGAAAGTGTAACACCTGAACACCAGAGGGAGCCCTTACCTGAGTACTAGCTCGGCTCAGGCCCTTTTCTACTTCACTGGTTACTTCCTGTTGAAGGGCTTTATAACCAGAGGGCCTGCCAATGTGCTAGTCGCGAAGTATTGCTAGTTTCACTGCTTTACCAAACGTTTCTTACATATCTTCTGATTGCTATTGCTGTGTATGAACCTTGCCTGTTTCCTTGTTTCACGTCTCTCGGATTCTACCTACCTGTATTGTTTGCCTGATTGGACTGTTAACCCTGTGTTGACCTACTGCCTGCTTGCTGACTACCATTCCTTAACTGCCCTTGAACCTGTTGCCAGATTGGACTGCCTGTACTTTACTATCTGCCTGCCTTATCGTTTATGACTATTGTCTTGGCCTCTAATAAACTAATAAATAAACGATTAATTACTTTTTATTTTTTAATTGTTTCACTCTTTATAGTTAACATATACATTTTATAGGTACACTATTACGTAAAAGGTATGCTGTAAACTGTAAAGTAAAAGTAATCTGTATGTAAATGTGTAGTAGGATTTTAAAGGAATTTTAGTAGTGTACCTCCACAATCTACAACCATGTACTGGCTTCCTGGTTGCTGCTCCAATTTGTCTTCACAATCCTCTCCTTCTGCTATGAAACCATCACTTGGTAGCTGCTTACAGAACACAGACGCAGCCTCTGGTTCCAGAGCAAAGATGAGTCTTTCAGGTGTAGAATCCGTCACAAGACCTGCCTGCATGATTAATATTTTCATTTAATTTATTCTGTCTTACAGAAGAACAGGTAAATATACTTTTATGTGTACATGATGAGTTTTAATAAGTATCTAATATTCACATTTTTATTTTAACTCACCTCAACAGCTGCTTCTCTCATGAATTGTTTAGCTGCCGCATGCCAGATAGCAGGAACTGTTAACACCCACGTCACATCAGATGCAGTGAACTTTCGTCCTTCAGTGTTTTGTCCAATTTTGTCCAGTGCATGATCCTTCAGGTATCGCAGACTCTCAGAGAAAACCTGTATAGCCTTCATTGTTTTCCCATTTGAATCTGTGATCATCAAATCTCTGTGGATTTCCTTTGCAACAAAAGTGTTTATTACATTAATGTTACTCAATGAAAGTGCATCAAATTAATCTTTCATTCACAGATAAATAATATGGTATGTAAGATAAACTAAAAATGCAAAAGTACTTACTTTATCATACAGCTCCATTTTGAAGTGTTCAAATAGATAGTGTTTCTTTGCTTTTTCTTTTTTCATCAACATGGTGTATGTTTTCATGGCATCATAACCAAACTTCTGGAAGTTCTGTTCTTCATCAAACAAAATGCAGGTGGGGGTTTTGAAGGTTTTTAGACCTTGCTCGACACCCCAGGAAGGAATCCTAATTTGTTCTAGATTTTTATCAGTCTTAAAGCTGAAGGCATATCCGCTGAATGATGTTCCAAAATCTATAGCAACGTAAAGAAATTGTGCCATTGTGTTATAAGAGAGCTGCTGTGTTTCAGAGATTTTACCTTCTTGAAAAATGAACAGTACAGTTTGTGCCTTCTCTCATTTATATTCACAAAGCCTGCTTTCACTATTATTGACCCTCCCACAAAAAATGGGCTTGTCCTCTAAAACTATGAAGTGGACATATATAAAAGATTATTCACATCTTTTTGAGAATTATTTTCTGGACTGTTTAAATGCACTGTAAAAAAAAGTAACAAGTTCAATTTCAAGTTTCAAATTCAAAGGAAGCAAATTAGTTATATTATGTTACAACTTTGTTTGCTGTACTTTTGAATTTAAATAGATAACCAAATTTTACTCAGTGTTAAAGGAAAGGTTCCCTCCAAAATGAAAATTCTGTCATCATTTACTCACCTTTGAGTAGTTCCAAATCTTTATGAATTTCTTTTTTTTCCTGCCAAAGATATTTTGAATAAAGTTGTAACCATGTTGTTTTGGATCACCATTGACTTACATAGTCTTTTTCCCTAATATGAAAGTCAGCTTTTTTGCCTTTTTGGTTGAATTATTCCATTAATAACCATGTTTGACACGTTAAACTTAGTTCATTCAACTTGAAAATTAGAATTAATTGTAAAATGAAATCACTTAGAATTTAAGTAAACCAAAGTCAAATGCAATTAAAAGTTGTTCCCATATATTCATTAATGTTACAGAACATTTTAAATGGCTCATATAATGCAAATAAACATATTTTAAACTATCTTAAAGATGCAAGTCTGTGTATTTTATGAAAGCCTTTAATATTGCTTAAATTATTCACGCTCCAGTAGAAGTTGGTTTTGCAACCACTGAGGAGTTCAAGTAAGTTTATCAATTTAATTTATGTAGGCAAACCTGTTTTTGCTGTTGGTTGTGTCTGACTCATGTTAGTGTGATTAATCTGTGTTGTAGTTCAGTAACTGTGTCTTCCAAAGATGTATATATTTATTTTTGTCTAACTTTGTCACACATGGACTCCTTTTTGTTGTTGTTTTCATGTGCCATGTGTTCAGTGTGACCCACTTTTAGTTAATTGTCTTCATCTGTGTCTCATTTAAATATTTACATTGTGTATTTAAGACCTGTTTGTCCGACTTCGTCTTTAAATGCGTGTGTTTTTTGTTCTGTCTGCCTTCCTGCCTGTTTGAAACTATATTGTTATTTCTGTTAGTTTGTAGAAGATTGAAACTGTTTAAGTTTATTTTACTCGTCGAGTGCTTCCTCTCACAAACCACAACGTAACAGAAAGTCAGACCATTAAAAAAGTTAATAGCGGCGTTTTTCCCCTTTTGTTTTTTATTTTGCCTTAATGTTTTCCCCGTACGATGACCCTAACTTCCTCATCCTCCTGCCGTCCAAATGTGTCCCATCTCAGACAACAGATTTTCCTCTCTTCTTGTGGTTTTTCTGGCCCTTTCTAGTTTTTCAATTTTTTTTCATGCTCTTTCCACTTCATCGACTGCTATTGTGGAATTTTATTCTACAAGCAGTGAGTGAAATGGACTTTCACTGATGCCAGCCGCCGTGCTTTTGCTTCATCGTTAGAGATGACCAGCAATGTAAGTGTGTCAAATGAATGGGCCTCGCCAATGCAAGAGAATTTGCTGTGAGAATTTATTGCTCTTGCACTAGATCTTGCATGCTAGACTTGCGGTTTTTAATAACGAGCGCAACGTTTCTTCCCACCATTCTGCACTGGAGGCCTCTGTTAGGGTTATGTATTGACATTTTGCAACTTTGATCCTTCAGTTACAGCTTCCATCGGGTGCCAGGCTTTGTCAGCCTGGTGAGAACGGAATGTTGGAGTTAAATGTTGACAGTTATGCACCTGTGGCCTTTTAGTTTCAGTTTGATTCTTGGTCATAACATGGCCTCCGTATAATACTGATAGGGGCACCGGAAGAATCTGAAGGAGTGAAGATTCTGACGCACAAGAAATGTGGCCAATTGTTTTCATTTACTGTATCTTGTCTTTTCCTCTATAAATAAAGCGACTTGCAATCTGAGCTTGGGAGGAGGCAAAGCAGGGAAGGAGGCAGAAGGCGGGGGCCTGCCCGGCCCCCGGCCTCAGGCGGACTGTGATCCGTCTGGAGGCAAAAGGGAGGTTAAGGAGAAACCTGCTTCTCTCCCGCTTGCAATCGACAGCGCAATCCTTGCAAGCTTTAAAATCCAAAAACTTGTCTTGTGTTTTATTTCGCCTTGAGTTGATCCTTCCTGGTAAAGAGCCGTTTGAGTGAAATAGTCTCAACATTTACTTGGTCCTTCGAGCCGGATCCCAACACGACAGAGCGGAGGAGGAGAGGACGAAGAGGAGCCGAGAGACAGTCTCTGCAGAGCCAGGCAATAGCTGCCTGAAGAAAATCCACCCGCGTGAATTCGAGGGGGGTCGGTGATTCTTCGTCTGGAAAAATCAACTTCTCCAGGCTGTCTGACGGGAGCTGTTGGAAGGACAACTCAACGCACTGATCAGGTGATATACCGGTATTGTTTTTTTATGGCTGAAGTATGTGGATGAGACTGCAGTATAATAGGTACCGGCTCGAGTTCGTAGCCAGTGATTTGCCTGTTAAGGTGAAGGATCTGTATCGACAGTGAAGCCAAGATTACTAGCTGCTTTGGAAGCACAGTAATCTCGACAGACGAATTCTGTCGACCAATTGTCTAGGACATTGGTTTGTCGACAAAAAGTTGTTCTAAGCGCGCATTGTATGAATGGTATGAATGTGTTGTATGAACGTCATTGTGAATCACTAGGATTTACGGTGAATAAGGTGGTTGTTGTGGTTTAGGAATAACACAACTGATATTTTTCCCCACTAGAAGGGGAGTTGTGTTGTTCAAACATAAAATTTATATTGGGTTTGAGTCAAAATTGAAAAGTTGGTTTGTTCAGACGGCTGTATCCGCAGACAAATTAGTGTCTGTAGAAGCTTGGTGCAGTGGACGATCTGATCAGACGTGTGACTAATCGTTGACTCTTACCAAAAAGCAAATATGGGCGCAGAAAAAAGTAAATTGATGGGAGATCCAAAGTTTATGCATACATATTCGGCAGACAGTGTGCGATATCTCAATGAGTGGAATAAAAGATGATTAAAAAAGATGATTTATCATAGATAAAATATGATTTCAGTGGTAAATTAGTCAAAAGGGACTGCGCTCTCTTGATAGACAAAATAAAGGTTGATTTATCCTTAGCCAAGGGAAAAAAGGGTGATCTGTTGAAACTTCAATTGATTGAAGCGACGAAGTGGCAAGAGCAGGCTGATAAAAGACAGGTGGAAGTCGAAGAGAAAAAAAGAGAGAAACAAGAAAGATTGGTTGCAGTGCAGAAAGAAAAAGAGCATAAAAAAGACCCCTTGAACTCCTCACACCTTTTATCAGATTCAAATTTAGTTTTTCCAGCCATCCAAGTGGCAAATCCACATTACGGTGTAGAGGACGATCGCAATAGATACCTTAATGCGTATCGCCCATGGTCAGACCAAGAACTTAAAGAGGCAGTAAATGCACTTGGTCCACTTAGAAATTTTACTGCATGGTTAGAGAATTTTCACCAACTGATACGTACGCATCGTTTAAATGGCCAAGAGATTGATAGAGTTGTGAGATTGGCTTTTAAATACGAATATGGCCAGGATAGGGGTAACTTCATGGGTCTAGACAGGAATGATGATCCGTTAGCTCATGATGGAGCGGCATTGCGAGACGCAGTAGAACATGGACAGGGATTGTTGAAAATAAAAAGGAAAAGCAGACAGGGCCCATACTTTCGCTGCACTCACTGCCCTCCCCCAAGGCATGACCTTGCTTGGTGCAGACACTTTCTACCAAGCTAATCGGAGAAGGAGAGGGAGGAAAGAAGAATTTATTATTTACATAAAGCAATATCCCCTTAAGCCAGATGCACAGGAAGGCATAAAACCAGTTATTGAAGAAATGATTAAGGCAGGTATAATAGTTGAAGCCCCGAGGCCCACTGTAACACGCCGATTCTTCCTGTCAAGAAAGCAGACTCCCAGAGCTGGAGGATGATTCAAGATTTAAGAGCTGTAAATCAAGCTGTAGAGAGCAGGGCCCCCTGTGTGCCAGATCCACACACATTGTTGAATCAGTTAAAACCTGAAATGAAATGGTTTACGGTAGTGGATTTAAGCAATGCATTTTTCTCCATACCAGTACATAAAGACTCACAGGGGTGGTTTGGGTTTACTTACAAATGTAAAAAATACACTTACACTCGCCTTCCTCAGGGATTTGTTGATAGCCCGACAATCTTTTCATCAGAACTAATGAGCTGTCTGTCACCCCTCGCGGTTCCAACCCACAGTCAGGTTTTAGTTTATGTCGATGACGTATTGATTGCATCAGACACACAAAAGCACAACAAAGAAGCTGCTGTAACAGTGTTTCAGCATTTAGCAGCGACAGGGAACAAAGCTTCTTTAGCCAAACTGCAATGGGCAAAACAGGAAGTGGTATTTTTAGGTCACAAAATAACCCGCTAGGTAGAGCCCTAACTGATAGCAGAAAAGAGGCTATACAGCTAGCACCAAAACCCGAGACAAAGCAACAGATGTTGCAATTTTTAGGTTTGTGTAACTACTGCAGACAATGGATTGCAGACTACGCCATACTAACACAGCCCTTGTTAGACATGATTTATGGCATTCCTACAGCCATGAAAGATAAGATTAGCTGGACCCGGAGGGGGAAAAGCTTTCACACAGCTAAAGGAGGGATTGATTCAATCCACAGTGTTGAGTTTACCTGATTATTCCAAACCATTTAATCAGACAGTAGACTGCAAAGACAAATTTATGACGTCAGTGCTGACACAGGAGTCAGGTGGAAAGAACAAACCAGTAGCTTACTACTCCAAGAGGTTAGATCCAGTGGCTTGTGCACTTCCACCTTGTGTGAGAGCTGTATGTGCAGCAGCCCTAGCAGTCCAGGCATCAGCTGAAGTAGTGTTGTTTCATAAACTCACACTATTGGTCCCACACTCAGTCGACGCACTATTAACTGAAACAAAAATGTCATTTTTATCACCAGCAAGACATTTAGCCGTCATGTCCACTTTAATGTCACAGCCACATCTCACCATCAAAAGATGTACAACATTAAACCCATCTTCTCTGTTGCCAACTTGTAATGATGGCACACCACACTGTTGCTTGACCAGCACAGAACAGAATTGCAAACCTAGGCCTGACTTGAGAGATGTTCCATTAACTGAGGGAGAGACACTGTTTGTAGATGGTTCATGCTCTAAAAATAGTCAAGGTGAAAATCAATGTGGTTATGCTGTTGTGTCAGAAAGAGAGATAGTGACTGCAGGGAAACTTCCCTCTCATTACTCAGCCCAGGCAGCCGAAGTTATAGCGTTAACAAAAGCGTGCCAAGTATCGCGAGAAAAAGACGTCACAATCTACACAGATAGCCAATATGCATTTTCTACTTTACACCATTTTGCAGCACAATGGGCGCGAAGGGGCATGAAAACTGCTAGTGGTCAAAGCGTAAAACACGCCGCCCTCCTTACAGACTTATTAAAAGCCATTCAACTCCCTCGTACAATTGCAGTGTGTAAATGCGCCGCACACACAAAGGGTACTGACCCAGTTTCACTTGGCAATGCAAAGGCAGATGAAGCAGCTAAGCAAGCTGCACAAGGGAAGTTAGACATATGTGAAATACATAAAGTAACATCATTAGAAACTCCGTTAGACATGTCAGTAATATCAGACATGCAAAAGCAAGCACCAGCGTCCGAGAAGCAGATGTGGTTAACAACAGGTGCACAAAACAGCAACAATTTTGACATATGGTAAACATGTGTCAACAGGAGGGATGGTGCATAGGGTTTTATGCACCAGGTGTTATGCACCAGGGTTTAATAACTACTAAAAAAATTTTTTGTGAATCTTGTTTGATCTGCTGTAAACATAACTGCAGACCTAAGAGAGGTCAATTTCCAAAGCCAGACTACCTTTTCAGTTTATCCACATGGATTTTATTGAACTGACACCTTGCCAACAGTACAAATACTGTATGGTAGACCGTTCAGTTTACCGCTGTGTGATGATGTGTGTGAGAAACCACAAGAGCAGCATACACTAGCAGAATGGATGAACAAAATGTTGAAATTTAAAGATGTTGTGAGAGCAAATGATCTGCCAGATATTCCTCTGTCCCCACAGGTCTCAAGAGTGAAACCAGGCGACAGCATCCTGATTAAAGCAACGTGGTGCTGACTACCCCAACTGCCTTGAAGACCGCTGAGAGGTCTACGTGGATTCATCAGAGCCACTGTACAAAGGTCACAGAGTTTCCTGCCTAAAACGACGAGTACGGGTGTGAAGTCCGGTTACAAAGGGTGGTGAAGGCAATAGGCCTCGCTGGTCTCAACCCGGTGAAGAAACCAACAGAGCCCTACTCATTTTTAGCATGGCGGGGAGTCCTGCTGTGGATGGATGCGGAGGAGAGAGAGACGATTAAAGGGGAACTGAAACTAATTGAATTTTGACTGGTTCACAGAACAACATGAACTAAAGACTCATTTTGATTTGAACATGTTTATGCATTATCTGTGTTTTACCATGTTTAAGGGCAATGATTACTAAAATGATTAGCCAGACTTTTCCAGTTTTACCATACTTCTCCACCAAGAGAGAAATAGAGAGCTTTAATATCATGTGTGAAGTCTCGGTTAAAACCATAGCTGTGACATGGCTGAGTGCTGATGTTATGATACAAGAGGTACACTGATAAGCTACAGTAGCCGTGCCAAGAACAGGAGGCACTGTTTTATTTCATTCTTCCTTTTCAGTTTATTTTCACATTTTCCTCCTATGTTCAAGTTTTAAAATTTTATATTGTATACATTATGATTAAGATGCAAGCCTTACAGGTGATCGCCCAGGTAACATTTTGGGGGTCGGTTGGGAATTTTTCCTCAGATACTGGGGTTTTCGCCCAACCTTGCTGTTTAAAGTAAGCATCGACTATGTAATCAAGTAATCAGTAGAGATGTAGTTCAGTATGCATATGCCTTATTATGTTATTTTTCAGGTGCTAAACGTCAAACAGGAGGGATATGTTAGGGTTATGTATTGACATTTTGCAACTTTGATCCTTCAGTTACAGCTTCCATCGGGTGCCAGGCTTTGTCAGCCTGGTGAGAACGGAATGTTGGAGTTAAATGTTGACAGTTATGCACCTGTGGCCTTTTAGTTTCAGTTTGATTCTTGGTCATAACATGGCCTCCGTATAATACTGATAGGGGCACCGGAAGAATCTGAAGGAGTGAAGATTCTGACGCACAAGAAATGTGGCCAATTGTTTTCATTTACTGTATCTTGTCTTTTCCTCTATAAATAAAGCGACTTGCAATCTGAGCTTGGGAGGAGGCAAAGCAGGGAAGGAGGCAGAAGGCGGGGGCCTGCCCGGCCCCCGGCCTCAGGCGGACTGTGATCCGTCTGGAGGCAAAAGGGAGGTTAAGGAGAAACCTGCTTCTCTCCCGCTTGCAATCGACAGCGCAATCCTTGCAAGCTTTAAAATCCAAAAACTTGTCTTGTGTTTTATTTCGCCTTGAGTTGATCCTTCCTGGTAAAGAGCCGTTTGAGTGAAATAGTCTCAACAGCCTCCTCTCTACGTGAAGCCACAGCCTGGATGTTGAGCTTGAAGCTATGGAGGACAAGCAGTTTCCACTTTCTTTTTCTCTTGCAGCTGTCCTGCGCCCAGCCCAGAGACATGGAAAACCGTTTCCTTCAGAATGGAGGACATTTTGCCTACCACAGCCTTCTCAGATTTCAGAGGTATGATATTGGAATTTCTCCCTCCCATCGGCCAGAAGATACAGCCACGACCTGGCCTATATTGAGCTGGTGAATGTTTTGTTGTGTGCTACTGAAAACTTGCAGCTTCTTCGGGTCGCTTCTTATATGTGTATCAGGAAGAGAAGAGCTTGCCATACCTCGTTGGATTGCATCAGACTACCCATCCCTGAGTCATTCTTCCTTACCACTAAATGTGTCTTGAGAAACACAGGCAGTCCTCCTTTCTCAGTGACGACTGATGATAGGAGACACTTGAAGTTTTCTCCCCTCAGGTTTGCTTCATGATACAGACATCATTCATAGTAAGGGATACCCGCGAGCTGTCCTACTCTGATCCTGCTTACATATTTTCTTCAGTCCTGGAGAAAATTTGCCAGGAGTGTTGCCCTGGATTTTCTTGGCTACACTCTCCAATTCACAAGCATTGTTAACTTAAAAGATGCTTACTTCCACATCTATGGCCATTCAGAGGCAAATAAAGTTTCTCAGGTTTGCCTTTGGGGGAAAGGCTTACCAGTACAGCAACTTTTTGTTGGCCCTGACCCCAAGGACGTGCATGGTGCTAAGTGTGTGGATGGTGCTCTGACCCCATTGAGGCTCCAGACAATCCAAATTCTCAATTACCTGGACAACTTTTGGCCTGCTCCAGGAAGTAAGTAATTTATCACAGGAACTCTCTCCTTCTCCACCTTTGGATGCTTTGTTGGGCTTAAACAAGCACAATCTTCTATGTTTCTGGGTGTGTATCTGGACTCTACCTTGATGCTGGCCCGTCTGGCTCCTGCTTGGGTCAAGAGTATCAAGTCGTGTAGGTCGTAATGCCTCAGTGGGCCTGTATGGCAGACTCCTTGGTATCATGCCAGCAGTTTCTTCCCTTCTTTCCTGGGGCTGCTCCACATGATACTGTTTCTATGGTGGCTAGGGGTTCGCCCCTCCTAGCTGTCCTGAAAAGAGTCTTGAAAACACCATTTTTCGTGTTCTCCAGAAATGGTGGCTTGGTGGTGGCTGGCCAGTAATGGTGGCTGGTTCTCTCCAGACAGAAGTGTAAAAGTGAATGGTTTGCTGTCCCCAGATGATTACGACAGTCTCAACCATCTCGGAATGGGGCACAGTCTTCTAGGGCAGGCCATCTTGCGGTGTCTGGACGGGCAGGTGCCTCACGTAGCACATAAACAGGAAGTGGAGCAGGTGGGCTGAGCAGACCATGAAACAGAAAGTGAACTCCTCCTTCCTTGAGCAATCAGCTACATCTGACATTTGTCTGCAACATTTCACACTTGCTGATGTAATTTAGTTGTGCGTGTATAAGTAATAAGGGTAGGATTCACTTTATATTCTATTTTATTTACATGCTTTAATTCAACGATCATACAAGAGTTGTGTTCCTGCATGTGAGAGATCGCTATTTGGGAAGGGGAAACTCGGACCATGCTAATGGAGTTTGAGCGTGACTTAACCTAAGATATGTCACAAGAGTTAAAGTGTTAAAAAACATATGTTATTTCATATGTTATCCAAGCATGCAGTATTTCTTATGCTTTATGATTTATACTGGGTTAGAGGGGAGAGCAACGTTACGTGAGCTCAAGTGTCAAATACCATGTGAGCTTTTGCTGTGTGCTTCAAGGAATCAATCGGAGTGAGTGTTGCTCATTTAAATTTTCCAAAGTCTGTATCATTTTGTTTATTTGCTGATTACTATAGCTTATAGGAAGCTATAGATGTGTAGATGTATGTATGTATGTATGTATGTATGTATGTTTATGTTGTTTGTGTTTTTCTTTGTCTGTTTAAACAGGAGAGCACATGTAGGCCACTGCCGTTATTTTGTGTGCCATTTCTAAGTTTTTGTAACCTTGTTTGCACCGATTGAAATTGAAGGGGCTTGTTATTTTTGGTTTTAGTAACTGAGGCCAATCTTGTGAAAACTTCTTTTCTTCAGGAAAGTTGTAATTTTGTTTCTGGAGACCACAGAAGTTAATTAGGTGGTTGTCTCTGTTAATTTTTTTTTTTTTTTTTTTTTTTCATTATTCTGTCTTAGACGACCATATTTTGTTTGATTGGATTGTGATTTTCCCAAGTATTGCCATGAACAAAACTTTAATGCTGAGTTTCTTTGAAGGCTCAGTCAGGAATAAAAGAAAAAGAAAATGTTCTGGCTGTGTTCGTTTTTTTATTTATTAGAAGTACACTTCGACGGCCACATCTAATTTTGGTAGCAGGAGTAGAGTTCTGTTTGTTTGGGGCTGATTTAGTTTTTTTGGTAACAATAGTGCAAACGTAAAAGGGTGCAAACAACGTTAGTGGCAAATGGCGACTATATGCTAAAAGGACCTGCAGTGACATCCTGGTAGAAGCGACAGCAGTACAAAGTGCCAGCGTGTCAGGACTCCTGTGTGTAACATGTCCTGTAGCAAGGAGGACAGTGTTTGTTGACCTAACTGTTTGAGAACTGAAACTGCCGGAGCTTACAGTTTAAAGTCATGGATTCTGAGGACATTTAGGGTGCAGGTGCTGTGGTGCCGGAAATGAACATTGAGGGAGGTAACTGGGACATAGACATGATGAAGTAATGTCAACTCTCGCTAACAGGACTAATGTTCATAGTAGATCCTATGTGTATATCCCAAGACAACAAATTGTACCATTCAGTGGGGACCCAGGTGAATGTTGATGTGTTCATTGAGGAACTTGGGAGGGTTATACAAGTGAGGGGATTCAATTCTGAAGATCAGGAAGATTTTATTCTCTCCCACAAGGGGTCAGTTCTGGATGAAGTAAAGTTGTGTATTGGGTTGGGGATAAGGCAGCTGAAGACTTGTTCTCATATTTGTGGGCAGCGTTTAGGGAGAAACGTATCACCTCCCAGATGTTGCACACATTCCACATTCTATGCACATTCTATGGGGTATATTTTCAGGACTTTTCACATGCACTGTCATTGACATTAAATTCGCACCACGTTGTGTTTTAGATGTGCAACTGACATGAAGAGACCAGTTTATAGAAGGGGTGAGAGATTCTGCCCTTCGGAGGGATCTGCACAAGGTGGTGAGAGAGTGACCCCGTACTACATTATTTGAAGTTTGTGAGGAGGCCCTGTTGTGAAGCTCAGAAAAGAGACCTCGTCCAGCTAATGTGGCATAAAAACCAAAACCTGGTGAGTATGGAGCAAAGTGCAGAGCATGCAAGGCCGACTGACCAATGATTTTACTGTAGCACTAAAAGAGGTAATTAAGGTACTTTCACAACAAGGAAAAGCAATCGGGGAACTTACCAATGCGGTTTGTGATATCATTATACAGATTTCCAATCCAACTGGTGAGAGACCGAGTAAGCCCAAGTTCAAAACAAGATATACCTGTGAAGGCCAACGAATTTTTTTTTAAATGTGAGGGTGTTGGGCATATAGCCAGGCAATGCACTGGGTAGCGCTTCCAAGAAAACCCTGTGCTAGCTACACCTGAGTCTCCACTTCTGGGAAACTGTGTGCCTCTATTGAGAAGAGCCAAGCAATGAGGGGTGGCATTGATAGCTCAAAGACTGACACGCTAACAAAAGAGCGGTTCCTGGAGCGTGCAGTAGGCAAGTGCCCAAAAGTAGAAATTCATGCTAGGGGTGTAGCATGGGGTCCGCTGTTTGTTAAACACAGGCAGTAACGTGAGTACTTTGACAGAGAGCTTTTTTAACTTCACGGAAAAGACAAAGACATGCATCGGACGAGCAAGTGGTTTCATTACTGCCGCCAATGGGTTGCCTCTTCCCTATCTTGGGTATGTTGAACTTGATATCCTGATAAAGGGGTTGACTCTGTCTGACTGTGGGTTCTTGGTGATTTGTGAACATAATGAAGGGGAGACTGACTTGCCGCCCCCAGGCATACTTGGCACGAACATAGCCCAGTGTTGTAAACAATTAATTGTAGCTGAGTTTTACCATGCTTTGTAGGGGATGGTGACTGGAGAGCTGTTGTAAGCAGTGTAGAATAAGAGGCTGCCCAGTTGGAGCAAATTCTGTGGTCAGGGTGGTGAGCACACATAAGTAATATGTACCTGCAGCCTCCGTGGTTACAATTCAGGCCAGAACACATAAAGAGGTAGCTGGAAATAGAGGTTTAAGTGTAATTGAGTCAGGTAAGGCACAATTGCATGGGGGCTTGGTCCTGGTTACTACCTTGGTATCACCCAGTAGGCGGGTATTTCCAGTGCAGGTAGTAAACGTGTCCCCAGTAGATGTGTGGTTGCCGCCCAAGGTGAAACTGGGAATACTTGCCCAGGGACATTATGTTAGGAGTAGGTCCTATGAAGTTAGATTCCATCGAACCTCATCTATTGACCTCACGAGTGGCTATCTCCAGGTAGCAGTTTATGAGAAGTACCGCCACAAGACTGCTTTCATTAACCCCTTTTGCCTGAGTACCAGTGGTTGCCGTTTGTCCTATGTAATGTGCCAGCGACATTTCAACGTGTCATGCAGACTATAATGAGAGACCTGGTCTTCCAAATGTTGCTCGTCTATTTGGACGATTTGCTTGTATATTCAAGTATATTCGAGGAACACTTAATGAGGCTTGAGGCTGTGTTACAGAGGTTGAAGGAAAACAGATTACTACATGTAATGCTACATGTAATGCGTTAAGTTAACTGGGACTTGTTTTAGCATTTGCATATAGTTGTTCTTTTTTTATTTTGATTGCTTAGTCACTAAACTGCTAAATGTCAATATAAAGAAAACAAGTCTCATTCCTCTCACAGCATCTCTGGAATGCTGTAAGTTTCTAAAGAATATAAGTTTAACTCCTACCACATCATCTCTGGTATGCTGTCAGTTTCTAAACAAAATGTGTTTCATTCCTTCCACATCATCTCTGGTATGCTGTCAGTTTCTTAATAAGTTTATTTCCTTTTACAGCATCTCTGGTATGGTGTCAGTTTCTAAAGAAAATAAGTTTCATTCCTTCCACATGATCTCTGGAATGCTGTCAGTTTCTAAAGAAAATAAGTCTAACTGCTTCCACATCATCTCTTGTATGCTGTATGTGTTTCATTCCTCTCACAGCATCTCTGGAATGTTGTCAGTTTCTAAAGAAAATAAGTTTAACTGCTTCCACATCATCTCTTGTATGCTGTATGTGTTTCATTCCTCTTACAGCATCTCTGGAATGTTGTCAGTTTCTAAAGAAAATAAGTTTAACTGCTTCCCATCATCTCTTGTATGCTGTATGTGTTTCATTCCTCTCACAGCATCTCTGGAATGTTGTCAGTTTCTAAAGGAATTAAGTTTAACTCCTTCCACATCATCTCTGGTATGCTGTCAGTTTCTAGAGGATATAAGTTTTATTTCTCTCTTGTGAAAAAGAAGTGCATTAATTGCACTAATAGTATTTCATTCTATTAAACTTAACTAAAATATATGACTAATATAAGTCCATTTTTTTTCTTCAAGAAACTGATGGACTAAATATACATAGCAACATAAATGAACAATGAACAATAGAAATGGCAAAACAAAATCCTAATCCCTTTCTCAATGTGTTTCTGCAGCAGTGGGAGCAGCAGCTGGCAGTGGTGGAACACGTCAAAGAGATGATGGAGAGGATCGACCGGGTCATGCCATTAGTCTGGGAACACCTAAGCAAACAGCACTACAACAGGGCAGCCCAACCACAGCCCATCCCCACAGCTGGCTGCACATTTTTAACCACCTGGCAGGGCCCCTTAGGTGCTTGAGTTTGGGCTTGGGGACCAGTGGTGTCGTTACCTCTGATCCCATGGTTGTGTACATCAACTCACACCTCTCGGCTGCCCAGAAGGGGAAACTCCAGCACCTGATCGGTCAGTTCTCTGATGTGTTCTCCCCTCACCCTGGGCGTACCAATGTAGTGGAGCATGATATCCGGACGGCCCCAGGAGTCACTTCAGCATTTGCTGGACCTCATCCTCTATAGTTTGCAGATGAGCCTCTGGGACACAGTAGGGCCGCTGCCGAGTCCTAGAGGCTCATCTGCAAACTATAGAGGATGAGGTCCAGCAAATGCTGAATTTGGGGGTAATAGACCATAGGCCTTGGTCCAGCCCAATCTTCACGGTCCCGAAACCAGACGGCACCCTCTGTTTTTGTAACGACCTTTGGCGTCTAAATGAGATCTCTGAATTTGAAGGATACCCCATGCCCTGGGTCGACAAACTGCTGGACCGTCTGGAAAGGGCCTGGTATATCTCCACTCTGGACCTCACCAAGGGTTACTGGCAAGTGCTCTTTCAGAGTCTGCAAAGCCAAAAACCGCCTTCTGCACCCCTAGTGGTCAAAAAAAAAAGGAGGTGTCCACACCAGGCATACGCGGCCACCTACCTCAACAACATCATTGTCCATTCAGAGACCTGGGAGGACCACCTAGAACGCCTGCGGAGGGTTCTGTTGGAGCTCTGAGGCACTGGACTCCCTGCCAACACCCGTAAATACCACCTTGTACTCGCTGAAGCAAAGTACCTGTACCTTGTACCTGGAAGGGGCCTCATACGGCCCCAGGACAAGAAAGTGGAGGCGGTTCAAAAAGCTCTGAGGCCCCTGATAAAGTACCAGGTACAAGCTTTCTTGGGGTTGGCGTAATATTATCGTGGAATATTATCGGCAGCTGCTCAGGAGGCTTTCCAGAAGTTGTAGAAGGCCCTGACCTTGGAACCAGTCCTCCGAGCCCCGGACTTTAGCTGCCCCTTCCTGCTGCAGAAGGATGCGTCCGACACGGGACTGGGGGCCGTCCTGTCCCAGGTACAGGAAGGTGAGGAGCATTCAGTCTTTTACATCAGCAGGAAGCTGACCCCAGCTGAGAGAGACTACGTCGCGGTAGAAAAGGAAGAAGGAACTAACATCTCTCCTGTACTTTTTCCCAGATAGCAGGGTCTGACCGATCTGCCCCACAGAGCACACCACAGATCCACTGCACCACTGAGGGAAAGAAAGAGAGCACTGCTGAGCACCGGATTCACCACTCGACTCGCTACCTTCCACTAACTGTTTACTTTGTAAATAAAATCATCTCCCCTTGTCGTGTGATTCTTCACCCTGTGACAGTATTTTAAATTCGCAATTTTAATTTGTGCAATTTCAAGAGAAATGGAAACGCAGCTACTGAAACCTGGCAACAATTCATTAAAAAACTTTTAAAATCACCTCAGTACTGGTCTGAGTTTCCACACTGTATGTCCAGTAAAAAACATGTGCTGATCCTGCAAAATAACGCAAAATTAACGTAACATCTTGCTCTTCAAATGCAAAAAAGAAAAAACATTACTACAAACTTCAACTCTATTTTCTCAGAGGTGGCTTATATTTTGAAAATTACTGGTAGTTATAATATCAATAATGTACATTAAATATTACAAGAACTGATCTTTGGAGTTTGTTCAGTAGCGTTAATTTTAAATTTAAATTTAAATTTTTTAAATCGTGTTAAAATACAATAATTTTATTTTCAGCAGCCAAATTTCTTGGTCTAAGCACATTATAACATTATGATTTCAGAATGCATACATAGAAGAAAAATTAATTTATCTAAGTCCAGTAGTTCATCTGCTGACTGCCTTGTGGCTTGCTGTAGGCGAGATAGATGAAGATGGCTTAGGAGGTCATTAGATATGAAATTGGCAGAGTCTACAAGGGCTGAGACTAAAACAGAACAATCTGAAGTGAGTAGTGTAACTGGTATCAGAGACAGAGTGTAAGAACTTCTCTTCTTCAGTGTATGCGTCCCCCTGTGTCCGTTCATCAGCAGTACAGAACAAATTCAGGCGCCTGGAAGCAGCAGTCGAAACAAACCACACGAGTGAAATCAAATCTGGTTTATTCAGAATGCAGCTTAACACAGAGAGTAAACCATCAGCTTAAATAGCCCTTATGGGGCGTTGACCTCTATTGCATAGCTGGACATGCCTCAACTGCCCACTACGGAGAGGACAAAAGACAACTCCATATATGGGTTGAAGATTCACAAAACTAGCAGACTAGAGACAAAGCAAGTCTATATAAGGAATGAAAGACTACAGAGTTAGTAGAGTAACCTGAAACTATACCTGCAGGGCGAAAAGGGACTAGAACAATTGTCATACCTTGCTCACACACACACAGTAATAGAGAATTAATTCTCTCACAGAGTACCTGTTTTGAGTTGTAGAGTAGTCACCACAGGGTGTGGGGGTCTGTCTGGTCAGAAGGCAGAGTCCGGCACTGAGAGCAAGATAAATCTAGTTCCTATAATATTTTTCTATGCATCCAACTGGGGTCTCCAACTGAAATATGCTCTTGAAGGACTTTAACTGTAAAACGATGACTGACAGGACAGTTTACAGTGACAGTCTATGTGTAAAAGGTGCAACAGAGCAATCAGATAAAGACACAGTTGTGTGACATCATAGTATGTCCCAAAGCTTGCCTACTATACCACTACACACTCAAAAGTGTGTACTTTTTCTTCACCAAAAAAATTTACTTTAAGGGCATAGTATAAGCAGAAACATTGAGACAACAGTTTACTCAAACAGTGTCTTCCATAAATTAAGTCAATATATTGTTCACAAATCTAGTGGTTAACTTTCCCTAACACACGCATAAAGTTGTTTGCAAAAACACAATTATGCACATAAATGCTGCTAACATATTATTGTAGCCTGGTTTGTGATGTTTACAGTGTTATTAGATTTTAGCCACTCATATTTATAAGCAACTGAAAAAAGCACAAATCAAAAACAAATCCAAAAAAGCATGTCAATACTTCTCTAGGCACATAAAAAAAACCTTAGACCCCAGAGGTTTAAAAGGGTTGGGGGACGATATTTGGTGGACCTTCACAGAACATTCAGGAAACTCTTTGGACAATTAGTGAATCGTATTTTACTTGAAAATGAGACGTTCCCAAGACATTCTCAGAACACCCACATAGGGCAGTAGAGAGGGGTGAACTCAATCATTTCAATTCAGTTCAAATTGGATTTTTTGCCATTACAATTTCCACAGTAAAGCATTCAAAATGTGTCTAAGTAATGAAAACGATAACAGGAACATAATATATATTAATTATATATTGTCTGTATAATTAATATTAATGTTTACTGTTTCCATAAATTATGTATATGTGTGTGTGTGTGTGTGTGTGTGTGTGTGTGTGTGTGTGTGCATATACAGTTATGCTCATAAGTACACATATCACTTGCAGAATATGGAAATGTTCATTCTGCGAAGCACTCTGTGTGTGTGTTTATCTAAAAGAAAAAAAAGAAAATATGTCTAAAGCAAAATAGGAGAGTGAAAGGGGCAAGGGCGAGTCACACTGTCACATGTGTGCTCATCCATACAAACATTACATCTTGCCGGATGACACACATAGCTTGTGCGTGGCTTGCCTGGGGGTGGCTTGCGTGTCTCATTTCAGTCATTTTTTACATGGACATTCAGGGGAAAAACATTACTAATTCATCACTACAGTTCGTACAAAAGAGAGACAATAAAAAGGACAATCCAGTACTGAACAGACACATCACTAAAGAAAAACTATTAGTTCTTTTCAACATTGTTTGGAATTGTAACCTGATCATGATACATTTTCATGAGTAAAGATGGATAGCAATTGTTTTGTGTCATGTACTTCAGTCACAAATGTTAGAGCATATATTAAGTTGAACATCACTGCAAAAGTAATTTCCAATTCTTGCAGTTTCCCTTACTAAAACACGAGAGGTACGTGCCTTGGAGTCTTCTGCTTCTAAAATAGGTTTGTTCTGATCTCATTTTTTTTTGCTTCCGATACTGATTCCTATACCTGAGATTCAGTATTGGCCAATAGAGAGTACTGATCCGATACTAATGGTTCATTTCCACTAAACGGTATTGTTTGTTACTCTATGCAATTATGTTTATTTCCATTGTGGTCCATGGTACCAAAATAATGAACCATACCGTACAACATTTTTGGTGCCCTTCCATAAAGGTACCTAGTACAGCGAAACTTGATAGGTTGACTAAAATCATCACTTCCTTGTGATATAACGAAATCCCCGTCACTGGTTCCACTTTTCTGTCCATGAGTTTATTTAGCTGTTTGCAAGATTGGGGTTATGCGCATGCTTCCACCAAGAGGGAGTGTTCCAGTAGGACAAGGAACTTGCTCAAAACTAAGTTTTAAGAAAGTGTTCCCTTGCTTTTGCTTTCGTTAACTATGTGTAGGTGTTCATGACATCGTAACCAAACCTCAACAAACAGGTTTTGTGAGTGTTTAGACTGAATATTTTACCCCAGGAAGGAATCTTTCATCTTTTTTTTTTTTTTTTTTTTTGAATGGCATCAAAATTTATAAATTTAAATGAATTCTGCCGTTGTTTTAGAAGAGAGCTGCTGTCTTTTAGAGCTTTTATTATCTTAAAAAATGAACAGTAACGTTTGTGCCCTTTCTTATTTATATTCTGAAAGCTCACTTTCACTTTTGTTAACCCTCCCTCTAAAATGGGTGGTTCTTTTAAAACTGTGAAGTAGACAGCATTAACTAATGTTCATTAGAACACGAAACACCTCAGGCTTTGTTGATATTGTTCGGTTCAATACATCTGGTTCCAAATGAACATTTTCATTTGAGATTTTTTTTCTGCTCTGTTAGTGAAGATAACATGGGTTCGTTAATTAGGTAAGGATATTTTAATTAGTCTTTTTGGACAATTAATTACATTATAATCAGTCTAAATTGGTGTTTAATTTACATCTTAACATTGAGAGATGAAATTTGTTTATTTATAGCAAGTGTCTCGATGGACATAATGTGCATCAGGAGGACACGTCCAGAACTGCTTTACAACAGTAAGTAGGTTTTTTTTGCATTTATTAAAATAAATAAAAAGAGCAACACTTGACTGTTATTGTAATAGGAAAATTACACAAGTTTTTAAATTGTATTTAATAGTTTTAATATAAGTAGTAATATGTACAAGGGATAAAGGACAAAAAAATGTTGCCATCATTTTCCATAGTTTGTCTGCTTCTGAATTTTTATAGACACACACAAAATATTGGAACTTAAAAATAATTTTTAAATAAAAATAAAAGCAAAACAATTACATTGGATTGCTGGCTGCACAGATACCAGCATAGTATTACCAACCTTCTTTATATTATATATATATATATATTTCAAAATATGTCATATGATTCATTCATGTATTCAGTTCATTCGATGCGTGATGTGTTGCATTGAGAGGTAAAGTGACGCGGATGTTTGACTTTATTAACCGCACTAGATGAGAGTGAGAGAGTGAGAGAGAGAGAGAGAGATTTTAAGGTTATTTATTTTAAGGTTCTTTATGATATGTAATGTAAGGGTCCCCCTTTTCCTGCAGAACGGAATCCAGAGGCCCTGGTCGAAGGTTAATCCGTGTTCGGTCTTTTCCTTGCATCCCTTTAAAAATCACTGAAATTTCTTAATCTTTTGCATTTCCAATTGTAGTACTGACCTTATACATAATTTTATCTGACTCCAATCTTAGGAGTCTGGGTCGCTTAGAGACCTTGTTTGGCCAGAACAGACTTACGACACATCTGGGCTAGTCCAGGTCTTAGTCAGAGTCTACCCTGTAGATCGCAAAAAGAGTATTTTTTTTATGCATTCCCTAAATAATAGCATGCTAAGCCAGTTTGGTGGACAGAAGTCAAGATCTCAAAAACGTGGCTCCGGCTCCATCCATCGATCGTTGATCTGACTCACCCTAGCACGCCAACAATGCGGAAAACCTCAGAAAATTATTTCAGACAATATTATAAGTTAACCAAGATTGACGTTTATTTTGCCAGGCAAGAATAGTTTCCAAATTGGTATAATTGATAATCATTTGCACAAGTGATCAGCAGTACAAAAATAACACAAAACAAAATAAAACAAACTTAAAAGGTCATTATACCTGGTCTTTAAAAAGTACATAGTGTGGTGTATGAGGACACACATCACACTACGGGCCGATCTGGCTACAGAATCGCGCCTTGTGTTTTGTCACTTTCCTTATATACTCAGACCAGACAAAGAGATACCAAATGTAGTTGTAAAAACCTTTTGGTGTTTAGGTTCCCGTGCTCCAGTGTCACACCTGGCTGGAACACATTCAGAGACCCAAAAGGAGGACACACCTCCTCCTCAACAGAACACAGTTCTACCAAGTTCTTAATCATATAAGTGATGACTGTGAAATTGTTGTTTACTCTCTTTTTAAATTCCTTTTGTTCATTTGGATATCTATTCTCAGATTAGTCTTATTGCATTTAGCTTCTTACAGCTTCTTACAGTAACAACATACGATAGAGGATCTAACTAAGAAATGTACATTTCCTTGTAATTAATAATTTTGTTGTTAGAAAGTAGACAGTAGGTCTAATAAATATTACAATCAATCAATAATGAATTGAACATATCCAGATGCATCAGAATAATGGGTTTACTACACAACACCAGTCTTATCTGTGTCTGAGATAACTTCCCTGAACTCTCTCCATCACTGATCTTATTCTCATGGTCACTAAATCCTATCTCATTCTCACGTTTATCTGAAGGAAGAGCCCGTTCTGTTCTTTTCTTCTTTATCCATCAAACATGGCAGCGCTCACTGATATCCTGTTTCATGTATTCATATCTAATCAAAAGTAACATTGTCCATAATACAAAAAGCATTAACATTATATTAGTAGCATTAATAGTGTTATTGTTGCAACTTAAATGTGGCAAAAATACTTTGTTTTTTAGAAGTCCTTTAGGGCAGTATTTCAAACATGATGATCACACTGCACGACAGTCAAGACATGTTAAAATGGGTTTTACATCAACCGACACATCATTGACCGCATTGGCTTAAATGTTGGCTATCATGAAAAGTAGACTGTTTAAACAGTGGCAAAACCAGCATATTTAAGAAGAATATTATAAGCAGCACCACGCACCTTACATGAAAACAGCAGCATGACCGTTGTTTATCATAGCAAAGACAACATATAAGATGAATTTCACGAGTGGATAACGAGAGCGCAGGAGTTTATGGCATATAGAAGAAATCTCCAGCATTAACTCTGATCATGGCTTGTCGTTAAATACAGAGAAAGTTTGATGTTCACCATAGGAGATGTCACACTGCAGCATTATTCATAAAATTGCCTTGAATTAAAGAAATATTTAAGAGTTTTCCATTTTTTTCCAGTTCGTCCAAAATTCCATAAGGCAACACCATGTTGTAGAGGATTAAAATTATTATTGTTATTACACATGTTTTTTTGTTTTAGTCGCAATCTTTTGTGACCAGAATATGAGCCCAATAAGTAAATTTTCCCAAATAGAACATACACTCCAGAAAATCATCAGCTAGTGGTTGACATTCCCCAGGTGGAGAGTGGGGCTGCACTGTTCATGCTAGACTCTGCCACTTGGAGAAATCGTCTCCAGTCCAGGGCCTGTAGGGTGTCAGACACTCCTGCTGCCAAACCTTGCAGGCATGTGGGCAAAGCCGAGAGATGCAATTATTCCCCACATTGTTCTGGCCTGTCCATCCAGAGACCAGTGCAGTGCTACTGTGATGAGTCAGAATGCAATGACTTCTGTTCCATCCAGTCTCAATGCCCACCACAACACACCTCCAGGTAGGGCGGTGACGCCGATAGTGTCATTCACACTGAGATTGGGTGCATGGCTTGCGCTACTCAACCCATCATGTTGGCTCATCCAG
This sequence comes from Puntigrus tetrazona, assembly GCF_018831695.1. NCBI lineage: Eukaryota > Metazoa > Chordata > Actinopteri > Cypriniformes > Cyprinidae > Puntigrus > Puntigrus tetrazona. Next base: position 2,428,362 of record NW_025047681.1, read on the forward strand.
ATGATTCGATTTGGATGAGAGCGCCCAGTCAGTTTCTTCAGAGGCAGGGCAGTGGTTCCACTGAAATATTTCAGAGGCTCCTGGGGCATATGACATCCGCAGCCACAGTCACACCACTTGGATTTCTCCATATGAGTTCACTTCAGCACAGCATTGCGCCGTGGGACACTTTGTGTGTAACATCACCAACCTTGCCTTTCTACAGGCCTGTGTGCCCTCTGAACAAGTATCCCAGCATTGTGTAGTCACAACAGATACCTTCACTTCGGCTGGGGTGCCACATTCAATGGACAGGCAAGCCTCAGGGCTCTGTACAGGGTTTTGACTGCTTTGGCACATCAACTGCCCAGAGCTGTTGGCAGTGCACCTTGCCTTGTGGCAGTTTCAGCAGTTCCGTGATTTGGAACCTCCATATGTGGCTCCTCGAAGGAACGTGACAGACTTGAGTGCTCTACCAACAGTTGTGGTGGACACCATCACTCAGGCCAAGGCCTCATCAATGAGGCAGGCCTATGCACTGAAGTAAAGTCTGTTCGCTGATTGGTGTTCACCCCAAGATGCTCAATTGGAGTAATGCTTTCTTTTCTGCTGTGGCTCTGGGAGGACGGCCATCTTGGGCAGTGGCTCTGGGAGGACGGCCATCTTGGGCAGAGTCGCCGTTACAGGGGTTGATGCGGTACCTCTTCCCCTGCTAAACCCAGCATGAATGATGACCCCACGGTCACTAAGGCAAACTCCACAAACTGTACAAGTAACCCACGTGGACCTTCACAAACAAGTTGTGTTTGATTTATTCCCTCACAAAAGAAGTGTATGAATAAACAATCCAGTAATTCTGAGAGGTGATCAAGGTCTAGGTATTCTTGGATGTAGCCCTCAAGCGCTTGGGGGCCCTGCTTGAGGGTTAGCAATGAAGTTGCGAGACACATACCTGGCCATGGTTCGGAAACGGTGCTGCATCCTGGTTCAATGTTGCATTCTGTTATGAATGATGGGTCTGAAGCATGCATATCCAATTGCTGGCTTTTATTAGGCAAAGATATGGTCAAAGCAGGCAGATGTCAAAACATAGAGTATAAGAGGCAAGGCAACAACAGAATCCAAAAACAGGCAAAGGTCGGGTCAGGCAGCAAACAATCAAAAACCAAAGAGTCTACAACAAGGGAAAAACAAGACTTAAATCGATTTTGCTTGACAATAAACTACAACAAGGCTGCAGTTCTCTCGGTTGGTGGTGCATTCCTCCACACTTTTTCCTTCCACTCAACTTTCTGTTAACATGCTTGAATACATCAGAGTGTGAACATCCAGCTTCTTTGGCAATATATTTTTTGTGGCTTACCCTCCTTGTAAACACAACTTAGAACCGTTAATGGCTAACAGTTAAAGCTCGATAGCAGTGTAGCTTGCATAAAAAAGCCTTGAACATAAAAAAAAACAACATTTTTTTTGATGACTAGATATAATAATTTTATGACTTTGTGAAGACAGAATACAGTAAAATGCTATGTTCTTTAGCCATATTAGAAATGCTTTATAAATTATAAATTATGAACAACATTATGTAGATTTTATTACATTAATATGATACAAAATTTCTTTTTTATTTTTACAAAATTCAGTTTTATTTGAAAACTGTACACGTATGTGAACACCATGCAACAAAGGAGAAAAATGTGATATAAAGCCACAGCTGACAATTTAAAATATTTTTTAATGGCATATAATGCTATTTTTATCAGCTCAATTATTATAAACAATAATTTTACAACATAATAACAATAAAACACATATTGTATGAACAATAGTTACAATACACTATATTGCCAAAAGTATTCGCTCATCTGCCTTGAATCGCGTATGAACTTAAGTGACATTCCATTCCTAATCCATAGAGTTCAATATGACGTCAATCCACCCTTTGCAGCTATAACAGTCTTAACTCTATGAAGACTGTCCACAAGGTTTAGGAGTGTCTTTATGGGAATTTTTGACCATTCTTCCGGAAGCTCATTTGCAAGGTCACACACTGATGTTGCACAAGAAGGCCAAGCCCAGCTCCTGAAAAACAACCCCACACCATAATTCCCCCTCCACCAAACTGTACACTTAGCACAATGCAGTCAGACAAGTACAGTTCTCCTGGAAACCGCCAAACCCAGACTCATCTATTAGATTGGCAGATGGAGAACCGTGATTTGTAACTCTTGGCGTGCTTTACAACACTACCTCTGAGGCTTTGCATTGCATTTGCTGAGGTATGACTTGGCAGCTATGGAAACCCATCACATAAAGTTTGAAGGGTGTGTAGCGACCTCTTTGCCTCTTTGCACTCTGTGCCTCAGCATCCAATTACCCTGCTCCATCAGTTTATAATATGTAATATAATGTAGCATTTTTAATAGCTTTTTATTTCTTACAGTTCATAAAGTTTAAATTTATTGCATGACGATTCTTTTCCATAACACTGAATGTGGTTCCAAAGGTAATAAACAGTTAATATTATTAATTCTCCTTCCCGCTCAGACTAAACAAATGACTCAGAATACCTTAACACTCGAGGGATGATGAACGAATGACTCAAACAAAAAGATTTAAAACAGTTGTCTTACTGAAGCCTCTTCACAACTTCTTTTAAAACCTTTTTTGTAAATACAAAAACAACACAATCCCCAACACACAAAATATTAGTTTTTTTTTTCACTTGATGTAGTATTTTGTGTGTATTAATATTTCTTATTTCTAGAGATGAACTCGAAGAGTACAAGCAGAATTATCAGCAAGAACTCCAAGCACGGTATAGTATTTTATATATGTCTCTTCTCTCTTTTCTAAAAATATTTCTTAGGGTGTGTTCATGTTCAGTACATTTCATAAATTGAAGTCAAGTTTATCAATTCTATTATCTTGCCCATTTTCATAATTTTGACTTAAATTCCTGCATGGCCTTGTTAGCTAAACTGAACATCCAATTGGTCTGATTGACGGTTTGCAACGGTTTTTGCTTTTATTTTAGTATTTTAGTTCTCCTTGTCTTGATCCTTTGTTTTGCATTTTGCATATTTTTTAATTTAATTATTTTACTCTTTGTTTTAATTGATATAAACCTATGTCACTCAGTCTGTTAATGGGTTCTCCTTCAGATCCGTGACTGGAAGGAGACATTAATACTCACCAATCATTCAATTTGTTACGATTTGCTAGCACCAGTTTGAAGCCCACACAGAATTTTGCTTTAATTCTTCATGATATATATTTTAAAAGGTACAGGAAACATTTCTTACCACATGTCAGAGCTGCCACTGTATTCGTGATCTTAGTCCTATTCTTGTTTTGCATGTGTTAATGTATCACTGTATACATTTGTATTTTTTTGTTTTGATACAGTAAACAATACCAAGACGAGCTGAAAAAAACAAGGTAATACTTATATACTAAATAATTAAAGTATGTAAGTAGTCCATATACGACAACGACTGACAAAATAATTCCTTGCATTGACCTTTGCGGCCTAAATAAAATAATATTAATCATATGTGACCTTTTGATAATAATTAATAACTTAAAATAATATCCAAATGCATAAATAATCAAACGTGAAATTCTGACGTCAGCCAACATCCTCTGTGTGAGGAAAGTGTTTGTAAGTATCTGTTTTGTTGCAAATCCATAAATGAGACATCAAGTAAAATTTTAGGAAGCGTATTGAATCTTCTGCACAGCTGCATCTCGGTTGCAATCCAAGTCTCACTTATATGACGTCCCCTGCATTTCTATGGAAAATAGAAAAGAGCTGTGAAATACATAGACATGGATGTCTCATACTCACCTAAAACCCCTGAGAAGCAATGGAATTAAGAGATGATGTAAAATCTGACTTTGGCAGTAAGAAAGCCGTACAACAGTAATTTGTGTTTGGCAAGTTTTCTTTATTAAAAATATAAACAGCGTCAGCAGGAGTATATTCGGGTACATATTTCACTTACCAATTACGCTCTACGCGGCTGACAAACCCAAAGAATTTGTTGAAAGTCAAGACCCGTACCCATACAGTTTTTGTTCAAGTGCTGTGATCTGCATATGTTGATGGCTTTCATGACGGTCTAACTAAATTAAAGTGGAGCATTTTATCCCCATGAGTTACCTCGGTGACAACATCTGTGGCCCATCTGCTACCAATGCTAGAACAAGCTGCAAGTATCCCCGTATGCATCACATTACTGTCATGTCTTAAGAAGTGTCACGTTCTGGTAAAGACATGATGGAAAAGCGCCTCTGCTGTCTCCATCGCGGTGGGAAGACCCCGGAGTGGAATTAACTTGCAGGATTTTGAAAACCGATCAACTACAACAAGGATGGCAGTGTAGCCATTAGGGAAAGGTAGGTCCGTGGTGAAGTCTAACGCAATATGGGACCAGGGTCGACGGGGAATTGGTAAGGGCAGGAGTTTACCTTCAGGTAACGAGGAGTGGAGGTGATGGTGCAGACTGAACATCCTTTGATGTAACAGCCGACATCCCGGGCCATGTTGGGCCACCAATAACGGTTTTGGAGGAGCGAGAGTAGACGTGGAATGGCAGGATAGCGGGAGTGAATCGACCTTAGAAACAGTGGACAGACATTCGTTCAGGCAATCATGACTCCATTTGACAATCTCACCAGTTAATGATCGGTTGATGTTGCTTCAGCCAGGGCCAGCCCAGAACCACGTCTACGGTTGCTTCCTCCAGCACTAGCAGAGTAATCCGTTCTGTGTGCAGAATGCCTATGTCACATCTCTGGACTCTGTTATTGTTTTTGTCTCGTGCCACGTGCTCTCTGTGCCCTACCTTCCCTTCGTGTGAATTGTATTATTGTCTTCAGCTGTGTCTCATTAGTTTAGTCAATTATGTTGTATATTTAAGTCCTGTATGTTTGTCTTGAGTTTGTCCGATCGACAATGTCCTTACACGTGGTTTATGTTCTGCCTGCCCGAGGTCCTTACGTGGTTTATGTTCTGCCTGCTTGTATACATTTATTTTGCCCATTTGAGAATTAAATCTGTTTATTTTACTTCTCGAGTGCTCCTTCCCTGCGTCAAACCGCTAAACGTGACAGCCTATTTGAAGGGTGAGAGGTGGAGTACAGTGACGTACCTGGCCCTTGCTTAACGGTTTTCCTTGGATGGTTGTAATTTGGTAAGTGGTAGAATTTTTGAGGCGAGGAAGACCAATACGAGAGAGGTTGTGAGATGATATTAAGTTTCCTGCTGCTCTTGAATCCACCAGCACCTTGACTAGAGAGAGATGATTATGGTAGAGAATGTATGCGATGACATGTGGAAATTGGGAGACTGCAGGGATTATAGTGGTAACACTAACCACAGGCTGTGGGCGACGGACAGGGCAGGAACTGAGTAGGTGTGCTGGGGAGCCGCAGTACAAGCACAGGCCCTCTAGTACTCGGCGCGATCTCTCCCGGGCTGTTAGATGGTAGTACTCAGTTAGCATGGGTTCCAGTGTGGGGAGATTGTTGGATGTGGATGAGGAGGCAGATTCCGGGGTAATGGAAAAGGCAGACAGGTGTTGGGCTACACAAGTAGGCTTGTGTACGAAAGTCTCCAGGCTCATGTTGTCATCGTAGATGGCTAATTGTTGTTGCACAGAGGGATTGAGCCCTCAGCAAAATACTGACAGGAGGGCGGTGTCGTTCCATCCACTTCGCCTGAGTTGCAGAAGTTCGTCATGAACTGAGAGAGTAGTAGAAGGTTGGCCAAACACCTCTTTGAAATGTTCCAGAAAGGTTTTGAGGGCATTTACTCATGGACTATTCGAGTTCCACAGCGCTTCTGCCCATTGTAGAGCTCTGCCTGTCAATAGAGAGTTATAAAAGCTATTTTCCCTGGTTCAGAGGAAAAGAGGTGTGGCTGCATCTCTAAATAAAGGGAACACTGTAGGAGAAACCCATTGCAGGCGGTTGCATCCCCTGCGAACATGGTGGGTCGAGCAACGGGACACGGAGGATTAGTAGGCGGGAGTAGCGCATCGCGTATGGCCTGAACAAACGCTTGGTACGGCTTCACTGACGGAATCTCTTGTGACTTCATGCTCGTTACTTTTGTTTAGTTATTTTTCTTTCAGGGCTGATCATCTTCTGATCTTCAACTCCAAAGCTCATGATGATAATGCCGTCCGTTATATTCCATCAGACAATACCCTCTCACAAGAACAGAACAAAGAAGACTTGGATAAATTCTATACAGAGCTGGGTTACCAAAACCTGAATTACCTGAAGGCTATGTGCACCACCTCCGCTCGCGTGGTATTCAACGCCACAGATGGGTGTTTCAGCGGAATTGGGTTCAGAATCGCAACGGTGATGTTGCTGTTCCAGAACATCATCGACAAGAAAAACCAGACTGTTTGAGCCTTCAGCATACTATTACTATTTGCTTTGATGAGCAATAACATTCTGAGGGTTCAAGTTACTGGAGTTATCCTCCAAGAATTAAGAGATGAGCAATTCATCATTGCAAAACTGAAAGAAATCAGAGAAAAGCTGCTGGACGAGTCGAAACAACGAGGAACACCTCAAGGCCGCACAGGTGTTCCTCATTACTCACCCCCACTTAAGCAGTCACCAAACGGACAGTCATTGTGAAGTCTTGTTTTTGCCCAGCTGTTTTTGAGCGTTTCTGAAACTAGTTCCCCGTATCTGTTTGTCTTGCTGCCTGCCATTTTTTTCTCTCTGCCAGGATTTACTGACCTTGACTGTTTGCCGTCCGCCCCGACCACTGCCTGATACTGTTTATGATTCCCTGTGATATCCCTGTCATTGTCGTTGATTCTCTGCCTGTATGATCACGATCAATAAATGCTGCAAATGAATCCGAACATCTCCGACTCCTACATTAGACTTGGTTTCTCCTGAGTATTTCACAATAGATTGATTAATGATTAAAAGCTGTTTGTTTGCTAGTTCTACTTCTTGTCGTGAACTTTCAACAGCAATATTTAACTTATATTTAAACTTATAGTTCTGTGTATTGTATAGTTTCATACTAACTGATTCATACAAATCGTTACAACATTTAAAATTTAAGTCTTTTCTGCAAGAAAAAATAAATGTTTTCAGTTTTTTTTTATAATGTGTATTTTTATTTAGAAATGAACTGGAAGAATACAAGAAGAACAGTCAAGCAAGGTATAGTATAACATTAGAATATATAATTTATTGGTATTTTCACAGTCATTAACAATAGTTTTACCATTTAAAAAAACCACAAACTTATATATATATATATATATATATATATATATATATATATATATATATATATATATATATATATTTTTTTTTTTTTTTTGTCTTTGTTGTGACAAATAATAATAAAGAGCCAAGCACTTAAATGGCATTGTATTCTTATTTTCCATGTGTTATTACTGTATACATTTGTATTCTTTCTTTTAAAACAGTGAAAATCGATACAAAGAGCAGCTGGAACGAAATAGGTAATATAAATTGTAAAAAATAATAATAAAACTGAATTTATATCATTACTAAATACTGTCATGCATGTTATATTTATGCACCTCAAGTAATGAAAAAATTATTTGGCAAAATTAATTATGAATTAAAATTCATTGTTCACAATCTGAGTTGGAAAGAGAATCGATTAGTTCACCGTTCGTTGTTTGGTCATGTGTCGTGACAGCATTGAATCATTATATTTATTGTTTATTCAGTTACATGATAAATTTCTATAAAAATCAGTAAATATTAGTCACCTGTTGCTGACCACTGCTATTGGATTTTGTACATGCACTCCCTGAGATGACTCATTTTTCCTGATTTACAATAAAGATTTGTTCAAAATGAAGATTCATTCAAGAACAATCTATAACTGTTCTCTATTTTAAAGTCTTACCAACAACAGCGTTTCTGTAAATACAAATAAAGCTAAATATTAGTTGTTTCTTTACTTGATGTATTATTTATGAGATATTTCTTATTTCTAGAGTTGAACTCGAGCAGTGGAAGACGAATTTTCACTATCAACTCCAAGCATGGTATAGTATTATAGAATATACTGTTGTTTTTAAAAGACCTTGGCAATACTTTTACAATTTCAAAACTGTACAGAACTTAAATTTTCTTATTTACATCAAATAAAGAAAGACATACTCACCAGTCGAGTAATTCGTTACAACTTATTAGTATCAGGTTGGACCTCCTTTTATCTTCTGAACTCTTCCTTTACTCTTCATGATATATATTGAAAGAAGTACAGGAAATGTTTTTTAACCGTGTGCTGCCACTTCTTTGAGTAATCACTCTCCAAATTGTGAAGTTTTGATGCTAGAAGTCAGATTTAATTACTAGTTTCTTTATTATAAGAGACAACAAAGCAGAGAAACTTCTATGAGAAGTCTATGGGCCATACTTAAAGATCTAATCGCAAAGTCTAAGGTGCATAGCGCAAGTGCACTCAGGGTGTGTCCACATCTACCTTTTATTTTTATGTATGTAGCCTACACAATATTATTCTTTTACACTGTAATCCTTTAGTTTTCAATATTTGATGCTGTGCATCTGTTTGTACAAGTGCTGTGGACTCGCCCAGAGGTGCATTTTCTACTAACATACTCTTTAAATACCAAAAAAACACTGCGCCATTGACTTTAGGATTTAGACCAGGTTTGACTTGATCTATGGCAGTCTATTTTTAGTTCCTCAAAAGAACAAGAACAACACACTTTTTCTGACCAGAACGCCCACGAGTGCACTAATCGGCGCAAATGCAATAGCTAATTAAGCAATGTGACGCTTAATGGGAAAATGAGAACTACGTCAGACTGAAACTAGCAAACACACTTGCGATGCACCCTTGCGCTGGGTGTATGATAGGGTTCTAAGTCTCTTCTCTCTTTTATATGATTGTTTTTAACACGATGTTCGTGTTTAATACATTTCATACGTTGAGGTCAATGTTTAGCAATTTTCTTACCTATTTTCATTCATCCTATTCTTGTTTTATATATGTTAAGGCATCACTGTATGCATTTGTGTTTTTTTCTTTTACTTCAGTGACTATCAATACAAAAAAATAAGGTCATTCTGAATAAAGTCATGTATAATATTACTTATTAGTATTAGTAGTTTAACTGTTATGTTCGTATATACATATTTGTGCAAAAAACATTTTGTACAGTTAAAAATGACATTACAAAACACATTACTTTTTTTATTCTTAAAAATATACACAAATAAAGGGATGAATAGGTACAATTTATTAATATCAAGTTGAATCTACTGAATCTACTGCCCTTTAAAATGTTGCATTCATTCTTTATGACATACACATATTCTTGTCTGTACTGTGCTATCAGCTAAATATGTCAATTCTAATATTTATATATACAGCCACAGTCCTCCTATATAGAGACAAAAACTTTAATGACATCCTCATGTCAAGTTTTTCTATTACTGTATACATTTGTATTCTTTCTTTTAAAACAGTGAATATCAATACACAGAGAAGCTGAAACTATACAAAGAGGAGTTGAAACGAAAAAGGTAATATAAACTGATGTCATTTATAATGTTATAAGGTCCAAGAACTGATCCTTTTGGTGCTCCACACTTTACTGGTGATAACTTAGATGACAAAAAGCAATGTGGTAGTATTTGGACATGTAGGAGAAAGCATCATAAAGCTTGCTCTTGAATGCCTGTATAGTTTTGCATTCTATTAGTAGTGCATAAAAATCACTCTTCACAGTTTATTTTTAGGATCTGTTCTTGCTTTTAAGTAATTGCTAAAATGTTATGTATCACTTCCCTAACATATAAACTACTTATGCAAACATTAATGACACTACAAACAATACAAAACTATACTGTGGAAAGAGTCAGAAAGAGGTCAGCGTTTGTACTCTTGTCAAGTGACGTGACAGCTTTGAATAGATAATTTAGTTCATTTACAAACTTCCTTTTAATACATAATTTTAAACCATCATTCCTGATACGTTTCTGGTCTTAAATTTTAGCTTTTTCTTTCTTACGGTTTATAAATGTTTGAGTTTATGTCATGATCAATGTGGTTATAAATGTAATAAATAGCCTATTTCTAGCTCAGGTTGTCACATGATGAATGAATGACTCAAACCTGAAGTCTCGAAACAGTTGAACTCATTTCAGTACATAACCTATAGGATGTTGTGCACGCACTCCCCGGGAACACTTGTTCTTCCCAAGACAACTTAAAGATTCATTCAAGAATGACCCATTACTGTTCTCTATTCTAAGGTCTAAAGCATCTTTACAAAATACAATACAAATACAAAAAAAAAATGTGTTACCTGATGTGTTTTATGTTTCTTATTTTCAGAGATGAACTCGAACGGTGCAAGAAGGATTTTCTGCATGACCTCCAAACACGGTATAGTATTATAGAGTGTACTGTTGTTTTTAAGATACCTTGGCAATACTTTTATGTTCTGAATTTTGCCCCCCAACGACAGACTGTTGGCTTGGTGTTTACTGGGCTATAAACATAATGTCTCAATTATTATGGTCCAACATTATTAATTTTAATAATTAAAATGACTGAAAATAGATATCAAGAGAAAACGCTTGGGAGTCCGCAACAACAAAACGATACTTTGCTTGTCCAGTTTGGTATAGCCCAGACTATCTGGCCACCAAACAGGAAAACACTGGAGAAGAAGCAGAGGGAGTAAAGACAGACAGATCAGAGGTCCTTCTTCTGGCCTGGCGTTACAATTTTAGATTAAGTGCAGTAAAACAAGCATATTGCTATTCTATTTTTTTGGCTGTAAAATACTTTAATTACTCCTGCTATTTTGTTTTACCATCAATGTAAGTTTAGTGTAGTAAATAGCATTTATTTATGCTACAATAAAATAAATTAGTTTCAAGATGGTGCCGTTGAGGTCGGCTCGCGTCATGACCGCTCCGGCAAAACTTTGTTTTTTTGTTAATTGTTTGTATTTTGAATAGTCTGCGCTATTTTCTTTATATAAGATGGTTATTACTACATATGACCGAGCCACTCTTATATCTATTGGTGTACAATGCACCCACCTTTCGCCGTTTTTAAACACCCATGTTGGCCAAGCGAGATCCTGTCGAAGACAAAAGGACGCGACCCGCACCGGCTCCATGAGGGAAACGAGCCGGCGTCAGGAACAGGTTGAGGGCATGCTCACACCGCACTCCCCTACCTAGTGTCCTGTTAGCCAATGTCCAGTCTCTGGAAAACAAGCTCGATGACCTCAGGGCAAGGATCAAGTTCCAGAGAAACATTTGGGACTGCAATCTTTGGCTGAACCCAGCGGTACCGGACCATGCCGTACAACCGGCCGAGTTTTTCTCTGTTTACCGCATGGACAGAACATTGGAGTCGGAGAAGACAAGGGGAGGTGGAGTGTGTCTGATGGTGAACAACCGCTGGTGCGACAGCGCAAGCGTTGTTACTCTTTCACGCTCCTGCACACCAAACCTGGAACTTCTAACCATCGCCCTTTCTATCTTCCACGGGAATTCAGCTTGGTCATAGTCAGTGCCGTTTATATTCCACCTCAAGCGGACACGGACACTGCAATATGGGACTTTCACGATCACCTAACAACACACCAGTCACAGCACCAGGACACCGCACTCATTGTGCTTTCCTCATTCCTCAAGCGTGCACTGCCGAACTTCCACCAGCACATCAATTGCCCCACCAAGGGTGAAAGGACACTGGATCACTGCTACACACCCTTCATAGAGAGCTAAAAGGCAAAATCATGCCCTCCATTTGGTAAATCGGACCATGCCGCCATGTTCCTCGAGCCTGTTTACAAACAGAGGCTGAAACAGGAAGCCCCGGTACAGAGGGAGGTGTCACACTGGTCTGACCATTCGGTGGCCACTCTGCAGGACGCTTTGGATGACGCAGACTGGGCCATGTTCAGGTGTAGCTCCAAGGACGTCACCGTGTTTACGGAAGCGATGGTGGGATTCATCGGGAAACTAGCGGATGACACAGTAGAGAAAACCGACATCAGGACGTTTTCCCAACCAGAAGCCGTGGGTAGACAAAACTATCCGCGACTGTCTGAGATCCCGCTCCGCAGCCTATAACACAGGGATAGTCACCGAGGATATGACATAAAACACAGCTGCGTTGTACAACGTGCGCAGAGCAGTGAAGGAGGCAAAGAGGCGCTACGGGAGGAAACTAGAGTCACAGTTTCAACACAGTGACTCTAGGAGCCTGTGGCAGGGACTGAGAAACATCACGGACAATAAAACGCCAACTTCCAGAGTGGAGAGCGTGGATGCTTCTCTGGCATATGAGCTAAATAACTTTTATGCTCGTTTCGAGACTGCAGCTAATCACGCTAGCGGCACTAGAAGTATGATGAACAGCATGCATGCCGAGAGAGCCGGAGAGTAAATCACATTCACCATTTCGGAGCACGACGTATGGAGGGCATTCAGGAGAGTGAACACCAGGAAGGCAGCAGGACCTGACGGCATCACAGGCCGGGTTCTGAGAGCCTGTGCTGACCAGCTAGCACTGGTGTTCACTGAGATATTCAATCTCTCCCTGAAACAGTCTACAGTCTACCTCAACCATCTTGCCTGAATGATTACCGCCCTGTAGCTCTGACGTTGTTAGTGATGAAGTGCTTCAAGAGACTCATCAGAGACTTCATCACTGCATCACTACCGGACACACTCGACCCACTACAGTTCGCCTACCGCCAGAACCGGTCTACGGAGGATGCCATCACACACCTCCTCCACACAACCACGAGCCACCTGGATTTTAGAAAAGGAAACTATGTGAAAATGCTATTCATGGACTATAGTTCAGCATTCAACACCATAGTTCCCTCCACACTCGCCTCGAAGTTGGAGGTCCTGGGACGCAGCCCAACCCTGTGTCACTGGATCACCAACTTCCTGACCGACAGACCACAAGCCGTACGGATGGGAAAACACACCTCATCCTCCCTCAATCTCAGCACTGGAGCCCCTCAGGGTTGTGTTCTGAGCCCCCTGCTGTACTCGCTGTACACACATGACTGTGTGGCCACTACAAACTCCACCACCATCATTAAATTTGCTGATGACACTGTCGTGGTGGACCTTATTTCCAACAACGATGAGATGGCCTACTTTCAGGAGATCAACAACCTGGAGAGAACAATCTGCTCCTGAACGTCAGCAAAACAAAGGAGTTAATAGTGGACTTCAGCACGAAGCAGGTGCGCTCTTACCATCCCATCATGATCAACAGGACCCCAGTGGAGAGAGTGGACAGTTTTCGGTACTTGGGTGTTCACATCACGCAGGACCTGTCTTGGACCTGTCACATCAACACCCTGGTGAAGAAGGCCCGGCAGCGTCTATACCATCTGAGGCCCTTAAGGGACTTCAGACTCCCATCTCAGGTGCTCAGGAACTTTTACACCTGTACCACTGAGAGTGTCCTGACAGGAAACATCACCTCCTGGTTCAGGAACAGCACCATGCAGGACAGGCGAGCCCTTCAGAGGGTGGTGCGGTCAGCTGAGCGCACCATCCGCACTGAGCTCCCTGTGCTGCAGCACATCTAAAACAAGCGGTGCTGTACCAGGGCCAGGAAGATTGTCGAAGACCTCAGCAATCCCAACAATGGACTCTTTTCTCTGTTGCATTGAGGAAAGCGCTTTCGTTCCCTGAAGGCAAACACAGAGAGAATGAGGAGGAGCTTCTTCCCGCAGGCCATTCGAAGTCTGAACCAGAAAACACCCAGCACCTAATCACCGGGATTCCCATGTTCACCCCTCTTTCCCCAGATACTCGCCACTTACAATTGGACAATTACACTGGACAATATTGCACTAGATACTTTACATTGGACATTCATCTGAGCATTGGTTATTTGGGGTGAAGAATTAGTAAGGTTAGGATCAGGATGAAGCAATAATTCAGAAGCCAGATGAGAAATATTAACGGGAGTCGATATTGCTTATTATTTGTATTCGTTGCTTTGAACACTGAGCAGATGAGGCAGGCGTGGGCACCGCCGCAAAAATCTGCAGTGTTGCCTTAGACATTTGCCATAATTGGAATTAATGCAAGGATGGCCGCGGGAAGAGGAGAGGCGGCGGTTGGGGAGGTTGAGGACTAGGCGATTAGGAAGCAGAGTTGGGAATCTTGGGACGAAACTTGTGGACAGAGCAGGTACGGGGCAGGGAGGGATAGAAGGATCGATAAAGGGGCATGTGATGGATGAATGTGAGATGGTCCTGCAGACCATGCAGGTGATATTGGCAACCAGTGAAAATGCGGTTATGGAGTTTGGTGTCTATGGCCTCCCAGTATGGCCATTGGTTCCACTGGGAAACTCTGATCGCGCACTTTGTGGAAAAGAGTTTATGGTAAGTGTAGAAGTGGGAGCCCCCATAAGACAGTGCAAGTTTGAGCCCCAATATGACTGCCGAATTTTGTTCAAATTCTTCATGATATATATTTCAAAAGGAACAGGAAACATTTCTTACCACATGTCAGAGCTGTCACAGTCATCTGTTGAGCTTTATGGTTTATATAAGTATTGAATTACTTTCAGATTGATGTAGGCCTAAATCTGGTGTATTTGTGTTAACAAACATGTGTTAACATATAACCTTTTGTTTCCTTTTAATATAGTGAATATATATACAAAGAGGACCTGAAAAAAATACGGTAATACTTATATACTAAAAAAAAATAAAATTCTGTATAACATCACTAGATGAATTGTTATAATCATTGTGTTATGTTCATGCTTACATATTGTTGCAAATAAAATACACAAATAAAAGGTTTTACAGTTACAATGACTGTTAAAATGTATTTTTATGCTGTATTTCTTAATTCTAGTCATGAACTGGATCAATACAAGATCAATTCTGAACACTTCCAAGCAAGGTATAGTATTAGAATAGAATATATTGATATATATATATATATATATATATATATATATATATATATATATATATATATATATATATATATATTCTTGTCAGCTAAATATGCTGAGTAAATAACCGAGCACAGTTTTCTTGTTTTCCATGTGTTATTGTATTACTGTATATATTTGTATTCTTTCTTTTAAAACAGTGAATATCAATACAATGAGGAGCTTAAACAATACAAAGAGGAACTGAAGCAATGCAAGGAGGAGCTGAAACAAAAAAGGTAATATAAACTAAAATCATTTTTAACATTACTTAATAATGAATTATAATTATTGATGGAAATAGCAGGGTTTTAAATAAACAACTACATTTTTTCCAGTAACGAATAAGCAAATGAATTACTGTTTCCCCTGTTACAATGACGCTACTTTTACTGACAAACAAAAAGCAGTGTTACTATAAGTCATTATAGTGCAGTGTAACATAACTTGTATTTGACATATGATAAGCTCTAGTATGAAGGCACATGGGTCACCGATGCTTTAACTCACCTACACAAAGAAACATATAGAGCTAGACTGGACAGCCCTTAGCAAAGTTTGCAGGGTTGAGGAGATGCTCAAAGTATTTCTTTCACCACCCAACGATGTCCCCTGTCGAAGTCAGCACTTTATACATTGTTAGCAGGGTATTGCTTCGCCCTCCTGAGGTGTCGGACAATTTGGCAGAACCTCTTCGAGGCCGTCCGATAATCCTTCTCCAAGGCCTCGCCAAACTCCTCCCAGACCCGAGTTTTTGCCTCCACAATCACTCGGGCCGCAGTCCGCTTGTCCCACCGGTACCTGTCAGCTGCCTCAGGAGTCCGATGAGCCAACCAGGCCTGATAGGACTCCTTCTTCAGCTTGACGGCATCCCTTACTTCTGGTGTCCACCACCGTGTTCGGGGGTTGCCACAGCTTCAAACAGTCACATCAACAATGGAGGCAGAGAACATAGTCCACTCGGACTCATTGTGTCTGGCCTCCCTCGGGAACATCATATATCATATAATGCTGTGAAACAAACTACTATGACGATTACATTCCCAAGGTGTCCACAGAGACTTGATAATATTTTTAATAATATATTGAATTTAATAGGTGTCTCTCACATTATGCCACAGAGACATTAATATACTGTAGATTAGAGTAGAATGTTTAATAAGATTTTTTTTCTGTTGGGTGTCATTTTCCTTTATTTACCATATTTATATAGTTATATAGTTATTTGACATATTTGAATAGTTACTTTCCCCGGTAATTAGTTACTTTTAATGATGTAACTCAGTTACTGACTTTTTGTAAGACGTAACTAGTAGCTATAACTAATTACTTTTTTAAAGTAATCTGCCAAAACACGGTTATAATCATGCATATTATGTTTGTTTTTTTAAAAACATGTTTGTGAACCTAATATAATGAATAAATGGACCCATTCTTATTATTGACTACTTGCTCTGTATATGGACCCAGTGTTGACAGCAATGCTTTCATATGTACACCCCCCAGTCCTGAGCCTTACAGTGAGGTGATTAGTTCCTTGGTATGCCCTGGTACTTTTTTCATTCCTATAGAGTCATATAGGAGCTGATGAGCTTGTGTTTGGCCCTTTTTTGGCCGTGTTCATCGACTGTCCCTCAGGAATACGATGTCCACATGTCCACTTGTGGGCCAAGAGTGCAGTGGCTGTGGGATTTTGACGAAGTTCGCTTTGTTGATGCCCCCATCCTCCAGGCTGTGCTATTCAGCTCTGCAGTACAGTGGAAGACTGGGGCAATCCAGCACGGCTTGGACGCCTACTTCCAAGTCTCAATTCTTCCTCGACACAGACCGTTTCTTCGGTTTGCATTTGAGGGTCGAACCTGGCAGTACAATGTTTTCTCCATTGGGTTGTCCCTGTCCCCTTCGTCTTTGCCCCATCCCCTGTGGACATCACATTAACTATCTCAACAACTGTCTCATCATGGCCCATTCTCAAGACCAGTTGTGAAAAACACAGGGAACTGGTGCTCCAGCACCTCAGCTAGTTGGGACTTCAGGTCATCTGGGAAAATAGCAAGCTCTCCCTCTGCAGAGAATCTCTTTTCTCAGTGTGGAGTATGATGGCACGTTTCTCAAACAAGCTCGCCCAGTCAGTGTTGAACTGCCTGAGTTTCCTCAAAGGCAGGATGGTGGTCGCACTGAAACACTTCCATCCACCCGGATTGCTCCATATGAGACGACTTCAGCACTAGCTTCACTCCCGAGGCTCGAGATGAGCATGGTACCATGGGACACTCCGTGTGAACAATTCAGCACGTGGTCAGACCTTGCCTTTCTTCAGGCCCGGGGTGCCCCTAGAACAAATGACTAGACATGTTGTTGTCACAATAGATGCCTTCATGTCAGGCTGGGGCGCCACATGCAACATGCAGGCAGCCTCGGGGCTCTGTATGGGGCCTTGACTATTTTGGCACATCAACTGCCTAGAGCTGTTGGCAGTGCATCTAGCCTCAGTTCGCCTACCATCTCCCCCTCTGGAGTCAGCCATGGTTCAAGTCACCATAAATATTTCAGGAGAGCTTAATCACACAGCTGATATGCCCACAGTTTATGTTTTTTGGAGAATGGTGACTCCACCCCCAGATGGTTCATTGGATACAGACGTACAGAAGTTGTGCTTATTCTTACGAATTACAGCTTGTAAAATATGTTTTAGTTACAGAGAGATCAGTGTAAAACACTACATTTAAAAAAAACACACAAAAAAACTGGTACAGACAGTCATACGCCATTTCATGAGGACAGACACAACACAACACATATTATTTTTACACCCGCTAGAGGGTGTTATCTGTCTTTTCTGAATTTAATAGGAGAAAATTAATGATAATCCTATCTTTTATCCTATACCTAAACTTAACAACTAAGCATTAATATTTAAGCATTTACAATCCAGATGATTGTAGCTTTTTATTTTTTACTGTTTATAAATGAATGATGTCATAATCAAAGAGGCAATAAAAAGTCAATATTATTAAGCCTTTTCTGGCTCACGCTGTCACATGATGAATGAACAACTCAAAAAGTTAAACTAATTCCAATATAGAACCTATAGGATGTTGCACTCCCATGACTTCTTAAACCACAATAAAGATTAATTTAAAATGAACAAATCATTCAAGAATCACCAATTACTGTTCTCTATTATAAAGTCTTACCAAAGCATCTTTTAAAACCTTTTCTGCAAATACACCCCCAAATACTTAGTTTAGTTCCTGTCTGTGTATTTCTCCCCTGTCAGGTTTACTTGTTTCTATGTGTTTGCTCAGCTCTTGTTGTGGATTACGCCTTGTGTTTTCATCACTAATGAATGTTCTTCCGCAGCAGTGAAACGTAACATTTACTGTGTGTGTGTGTGTGTGTGTGTGTGTGTGTATATATATATATATGCATCTAAAATAATAAATACATAAAGTCATTTAATTTATTATGACTTGCTAGCACCAATTTAAACCCCCATGTGCCTAATTAATTAATTAATTAATTTTCTGATATATATTTTTAAAGGTACAAGAAACATTTCTTACCACATGTCAGAACTGTCACAATCATCTGTTGTGATTAATAGTGTATTTTTTAATATTGTTTATTTTAATGATATATTTCTTAATTCTAGTCAGGAACTGGAAAAATACAACAAGAATTCTGAGCGCTCTCAAGCAAGGTATAGTATTATGAGTATGTTTATTTTTTTTTTAATACTAAATATGCCAATTATAATACTTATATATACAGCCACAGTCCACCTTTAGAGAGACTTCAATTAAAGTTGTTTTCTTGTTTTTCATGTGTTATTGTATTACTGTATACATTTGGTTTTTTTTTTTTCTTTTAAAACAGTGAATATCAATACAAAGAGGATCTGAAAATTTTAACATTACTTAATAATGTATTATAATCATTGATGGGAATAACGGCGTTATAAATAAACAATGTTATTTTCCAGGAACGAGTAATAAGAGGAATTACTGTTTCCCTCATTACAATGGCACTACTGCCAATGAAAAAAATGCAGTGTTACTATAATTGATTATAGGCTCAGTTGATTTTAATGGATGTACAGTGTAATGTATTTGACGTACCATAAACTCTAGTGTGAAGGAGCACGGGTCACAGATGCTTTGACTCACAGACACAAAGAAAGATACAGAACTACATGCATAAAACACAAAATCAACATTCTACATGTAAACAATATTCTTTGTTGTATTTCATGTCAAAATTACAGAGTTCCTTTGGAATTTTTCAGCATATTAGCACAGACAATGTAATTAATATTCATAAACCCCACAGTTCATTAATCCTAGTGCATTTTATATTGCTATTAGAATTAGTAGTATTACAATTTTATCACAATTACTTTTAATTTTGCCCTTTATTTTAGAAATGTTAAACATTTCCTATTTTGGTCATTTTCCTGTCATTGTTTAGTCTGATTATGATTCCGTTTACATGTGTTTTTATTTATACCTTGTAGTTTAGTTGCTGTCCGTGTAATTTTGCTTTTATTCTTTGATATATATTTTAAAGGTACTGGAAACATTTCTTAGCATACGTCAGAGTTGTCAGTCATCTCTTGCACTTAATATTGCGTTTCTTTATATTGTGTATTCTTATGCTATATTTCTTTATTCTAGTCAGGTACTGGAACAATACAAGAAGAGTACTGAGCGTGTTCAAGCAAGGTATAGTATTAGAATAGAATATTTAATATATTGATATTTCAGTCTTTTTTTCATTTTAAGATTGTACAGAAAAACACATTACTTTTTTAGTTTTTATATATATATATCTATGTGTGTATGTGTGTGTGTGTGTGTGTGTGTGTGTGTGTGTGTGTATTCTTGTCTATACTGTGCTATCAGCTAAATATGCCAATTATGATACTTATACATACAGCCACAGTCCACCTTTAGAGAGTTAAGCACTTTAATGGCGTCCTTAAAGTTATTGTATTACTGTATATATGTGTATTCTTTTTTTTTTAAAACAGGGAATATCAATACAAAGAGGAGCTTAAACAATACAAAGAGGACCTGGAAAAATGCAAAGAGGAGCTGAAACAAAAAAGGTAACATAAACTAATATAACGGCATTGTAAATAAACAACATTATTTTTTCCAGTAACGAGTAGGTAACGATCAAATGAATTACTGTTTTTACAATAGTCCTACCCCTACTGACAAAAAATGCAGTTTTACTATAATTTATTATAGGCTCAGTTGAGTTTAATGGATGTCTCTCACATTGTCCCAAAGAAACATTAAAATACTGTAGATTAGTAGATTATCCATTCACATGTTTTTAATTATCCCTTGTAGTTCAGTTCCTGTCCGTGTAATTTTGCTTTCATTCTCTGATATTGTAACGAGACGCTAGGCTCAGTGGGATCCATGTGCAGCATTTATTGGAGTGGTCGTACAGGCAGGGTCAAAACAATGGCAAAACAGAGCAAGGGAGACACTCCAGGTATCAGAACAGATGAGCAAAAGGTCATGAGCAGGCAGAGAACAATCAGAGAGCTAGATACACAGTCCAAAGGTGGTAACAAGGCAGAGAATACAATAGTAAATGCTCAGAAATGATCACCATAGCAAATCAAGACTTCGATAGAATTGACTATTCCCTTAAAATAGGGGGACTAATGAGCAGTGGGCGTGGCGAAGGGGACAGGTGTGCATACTCAGCCCCAGGGAAGAGGCAGTATGGGACATAGAGTTCAGGAGATGGCCCGGTAAGCTCCATGCTAAAAGAGCCCTTTGGGAAGATGAATCAAATGGCAGGCTTTGGAGAAACAGTCTACAATGGTGAGAATGGGCATGTTGCCTTGAGAGTTGGGCAATGCGCAACCAGGGTCGTCAGGGTAGAGGCAATGGTTGAAGGAGTCCAGGTGAACATTGTCTCCCACTCCTGTGCTTGAAGCAA
This sequence comes from Puntigrus tetrazona, assembly GCF_018831695.1. Classification (NCBI taxonomy): domain Eukaryota; kingdom Metazoa; phylum Chordata; class Actinopteri; order Cypriniformes; family Cyprinidae; genus Puntigrus; species Puntigrus tetrazona. The sequence goes on from NW_025047681.1 coordinate 2,449,309, forward strand.
CGACCTTGACGATGAAGGGTTCCTTTTGGATTTGGGTGTCGTAGTATAGGGGCTGAAGTGAAGTGTAGCTTCAGGTTCTCAAAAGCCTCCATGGCATCAGGGGACCAGATTAGCCAGCTGGATTGTCATTTGGTCATGGAGTTGAGGGGAGCTGTGATGATGCTGTAATTGCATATGAAGCGTCAGTAAAAGTTAGCAAACCCCAGGAATCGTTGAAGTTCTTTTAGAGTTTGGGGTCTGGGCTACTCCAGCATGGCTTTCACTTTCCTTTCGTGCATTGCCACTCCCTCATGGTTTATGATGTATCCCAGGGATGATGTGCTGGTGCAATGAAACATGCACTTCTTCTTTTTGACTACAAGTCGATTCTGAATTAGGCGGCACAGAATAGCTCAGACATGAGCCTCTAGGGTGTAGAAGTAAATTTATATGTCATCGATGTACACGATCACCCAACGGTTTAACATGTCTCTGAAGATGTCATTCATGAAGTCATTCAAAAGACGGATGGACTGTTGGAAAGGCCGAAGGGCATAACAAGGTACTCATAGTGACTGTTTGTGGTGGAGAAAGCAGTTTTTCACTCATCACCCTCCCGAATGCGGATCGGGTTGTATGCGTTATGCAGATCAAGCTTGGTGTAGGTGGAGTTGTTCAAGCATGGCTGGTACTAGGGGCAGAGGGTAACAAAATTTTACAATGATATCATTCAGGCCCCAATAGTCAATGCAAGGCAATAAGCCGCCATCTTTCTTCTTCACAAAGAATCCAGCCGAGGCGGGGGATGTAGAAGGGCAAATAAAGTCCATAGCCAGTTCTTCCTTAATGTAAGCATTCATGGCCTCAGATTCGGGTTGAGATAGGGGAAATACTCTGGAGCAAGAGGCGAGGAGGTAATCGGTGCTCGTGGACGTTTTATTAGGCAGTGGTTCTGGCAGTAGGCATTCCATTGCAGAATTTGTCCAAGTTTCTAAGAGATGTGTGGGTTGTGAATGCGCAACCAGCGGAGCTGGAGAATGACTTGATGGTTGTTAGAGTGTATGTTGTAAAATTTGGATGCTTTCCGAGTACAGGCTACCTACCTCGCTAATTTTTAGTGCTTCTGGTATGGGCTGCCTTTCTGGGCTGGTGTCTTGGGCTGAGAAGCAGGTGCCCTGAAGTGTGCAGTAACAAGGAAGAGAATAAAATGGTAAATGCTCAGAAATGATCACTAGAACTGACTAGAGACCTCCCTAGAGTGGTGCGGAGGAGATGGCCCGGTAACCTCCAAGGTAACGGATTTATAATTTTAAAGGTACAGAAAAACATTTCTTATCACAAGTCAGAGCTGCCACTACCATCTGTTGCACTTAATAATGTATTTTTTTTATATTGTGTATTTTTATGCTCTATTTCTTAACTCTAGTCATGAACTGGAACAACACAAGATCAATTCTGAGAACTTCCAAGCAAGGTATAGTTTTAGAATAGAATATATTCATATTTTCAGTCCTTAACAATAGTTTTATATTTTAAAACCATACAGAAAAACACATAAACTTTTTTGGTTTATTTTGTTTTTGTTTATAAAAATCACACAAATAAAGGCATAAATATAAAACCTATTAATATCAAATTTCAGTCCTCACACACACACACACACACACACACACACACATATATATATACACGGTCCAACAAGCTAAATATGCCAATTATAATACTTATACATACAGCCACAGTCCACCTTTAGAGGGCTAAGCACTTCAATGGTGTCCTTAAAGTTGTATTCTTGTTTTCCATGTATTATTATATTACTGTATACATTTTATTCTTTCTTTTAAAACAGTGAATATCGATACAAAGAGGATCTGAAACAATGCAAAGAGGAGCTGAAACAAAAAAGGTAACATAAACTGATAAACTCAAGTCATTTATAACATTATTTAATAGTGTATTATAATCATTGATGAGAATAATGGCGTTTTACATAAACAGCATTTTTACCGTTACTGACAAAAAAAAAGTCTTATTAAAATTGATTATAGGCTCAGTTGATTTTAATGGATGTACAGTGTAATGTATTTGACGTACCATAAACTCTAGTGTGAAAGAGCACGGGTCACAGATGCTTTGACTCACAGACACAAAGAAAGATACAGAACTACATACATAAAACACAGAATCAACATTCTACATGTAAACAATATTCTTGTAATGTCGTGTTAAAATTACATTCCTTTGGAAGTCTTTAGCAAATCAGCACAGACAATGTGATTAATATTCATAAACAAGCAGCTCAGCAGTGTTTTTAATTATCCCTTATATTTTAATTCCTGTCTGTGAAATTTTGCTTCAATTCTTTGATGTATACTTTTAATGGTACAGGAAACATTTCTTACCACATGTCAGAACTGTCACAGTCATCTGCTGCACTCAATAGTGTATTTGTTTAATATTATACTATATTTCTTAATTCTAGTAATGTACTGGAACAATACAAGAAGAATTCTGAGCGTGTTCAAGCAAGGTATAGTACTAGAATAGCATATAGAATATATTGATATTTTCAGTTCTTAGCAATAGTTTTATTTTTTAAAACTGTACAAAAAAACACATTACTTTTTTTGTTCATAAAAAAACACAGTTAAAGGAATAAAGAAGTAAAACTTATTATTATCAAGTTGGACCCTATTTTGCTTTCAAAATTTCACCTTTATTCTTAATATGTGTGTGTGTGTATGTATGTATGTATGTTCTTGTCTGTACTGTATAATACATACAGCCACAGTCCACCTTTAGAGAGACAAGCACTTCAATGGTGTCACTTCATGTGTTATTATATTACTGTATACATTTTATTCTTTCTTTTAAAACAGTGAATTTCGATATAAAGAGGAGCTGAAACTAAAAAGGTAATATAAAAGTCATTTATAAAATTACATAGAAGTGTATTATAATCATTGATTGGAGTAACGGTGTTATAAATAAATGGCATTCTTTTTTGCCAGTAACAAGTAATCAAATTAATTACTGTTTCCCCCGTTACAATGGTGCTACCGTTACTGACAAAAATGCAGTGTTACTATAATTTATTATAGGCTCAGTTGATTTTAATAGATGTACAGTGTAATGTACCTGTATTTAACGTACCATAAACTGTAGTGTGAAGGAGCACGGGTCACAGATGCTTTGACTCACAGACACAAAGAAAGATACAGAACTACATACATAAAACATCTGATTATGATTCTGTTCACATGTTTTTAATTATCCTATGTAGTTTAGTTCATGTCCATGTACTTTTGCTTTAATTCTCTGATATATATTTTAAAGGTACAGGAAACATTTCTTACCACATGTCAGAACTGTCACAGTCATCCATTGTGCTTAATAGTGTATTTTTTGTAATATTGTGTATTATTATGCTTTGTTTCTTAATTCTAGTCATGAACTGGAACAAAGCAAGACAAATTCTGAACACTTTCAAGCAAGGTATAGTATTAGAATAGAATGTTGAATATATTGATATTTTCAGTCCTTAGCAATAGTTTTAAATTTAAAAAAATAAAGGAATAAATAGGTACAACTTATTATTGTTAAGTTGGACCCCTTTTTGCCTTCAAAATTTCACCTTCATTCTTAATGACATATATGTGTATATATATACACACATGCACACACACATACACATATTGTGGCAGGGTGAAGAAACACACGGCAAGAGAGTGCTCTAAATAACCGATCACCCTGTGATGAGTGATCTTCCCAGAAGCCTCTTTCACAGCGGGGGTCCAGTTAACTTTCTCTGGCTTCCAATTCCTGGTCAGATCTATCAGGGAGGCATCTAGAGAGGAGAAGTTGGGGATGAAACACCTATAATAGCCCGCCAACCACAAAAAAGGCTCATGCCTGGGTTTTGGTTAGGGGCCGAGGTGCTTCCACCTTCTTCTCCTGTGGCCGGATGAGGCCCCTCCAGACTTGGAAACCCAGGTACTGGGCTTCGAAGAGCGCCAGATGACATTTCCGTGGGTTGGTCGTAAGCCCATCCCATTGAAGTTCGGACAGCACCCTCCGCAGACGGTCAATGTGATTTTCCCATGCCTGAGTGAATGATGACGTCATCCAAATACCTGGCTGCGTAGGCTTGATGGGGTGGAGGAAGATGTCCATCATGGTCCCGTGCAGACCAAAGGAAAGGGTCCGATATTGCCAGTGGCCGCTGGGTGTGGACATTACCCTGCCAGTACCCTTTTGTCAGGTCAAGTGATGAAATATATCAGGCCCTTCCCACTCAGTCAAGAAACTCTTCCACCCGAGGCATGGGGTAGCCGTCAAACTCAGATACTTCATTCAGTTGACGAAAGTCATTGCAAAAGCGGAGGGTGGCATCTGCCAGGTTGATGGAGACAATATTTGACGGGCCCAATTCGCTCCTTGACAGCATATGGCCCCTGCCAGGAATTTGCAAGCGGCCGTAGGAGCGAGTACCAACCGTTGTTGGGCCTCTGGTGCCTTACTCAGGTGTTCTCAGACTAATGGCATGACACGGTTGATTCTCTCCCTCATCTCCTTGACGTGCTCGATCACAGTCGGATGGGCTGCCTGCTGCTGCTCTCACACCTCCTTAACGACATCCAGGAGGCCTCTGCGCTGCCGGCCAAAGAGGAGCATGAAGGGGGTAAAAACAGTTGAGGCTTCCCTGATCCTGAAGAGCACGTGGGGTATCATTAAATCCCAGTCCCTCCTGTCTTCTGTCACCACCCACCGCAGCATTTACTTAAGGGTTTGTTTGAACCCCTCCTGTAATCTTCTGAAACACATCATAAAACAGATTAGAATTTTGGGAGGGGGACTCACCGTCTCTCCTGCTATTGGCAGTGTTGATTATGAAGGTCCCTTGGCCGGCCTCTGTCGTCGACAGTTCCCTCTAGGGCTGGCAGGCTGGGTGGCAGCAGTTAGCAGGTGGTCAAATCCTGGCCATTCTCGTCCCAGCAGCACAGGTACCGGTAGATCCTTGATCACGGAGCGCTCAACTGGCCAGCGAACTGTTGGGTGATGGAAAAAAGTTTTGGGGTGAAAACAAGATCTCTTTACCGGTGTTTTCTTCACAAATTTGCCTGCATTCTCCACCAGTGTGGCGGAGTGAAGAAACACGTGGCAAGAGAAAGCTCTAAATAAATACCCCGGAGGGTGAAGTCCCAGGGTGTGATAGGTGCTGCAGTGCTCTACAGATCTTTCTGGTCGCTGTGGTGCAGTGGTGGCTGATTGGTCACACGCTGCTGTCTAGGGAACACAAGAAAAATTATGTTATTGTCAGCAGTTTCATACTCACCCCTCTGGCGTGCCTCGTGGCCTATTCAAGTCAGAGGGGAACGAACCACAGCTACAACCTGCGATGAGTGAATCCAGGTGCTCCATGTTTGTTGCCAGGGCGCCGCTGGTTCCTCGGGGCGCTCGACACACACACGTATATATATATATATATATATATATATATATATATATATATATATATATGTGTGTGTGTGTGTGTGTGTGTGTGTGTGTGTGTGTGTGTATGTATGCACGCATTCTTGTCTGTACTGTGCTATCAGCTAAAAATGGCAATTATAAATCTAGCCACAGTCCTCCTATAGAGAGCCAAGCACTTCAATGTTGTCCTTAAAGTTGTATTTTTGTTTCCATGTGTTATTGTATTACTGTATACATTTTATTCTTTCTTTTAAAACAGTGAATATCAATACAAAGAGGAGCTGAAACAATGCAAAGAGGAACTGAAACAAAAAAGGTAATATAAACTGAAGTAATTTAGAGCATAACTTAATAGTGTATTATAATCATTGATGGGAATAACAGTGCTGTAAATAAATCATCTGTCATCTGTTGCGTTTAATAGTGTATTTTTTTATATTGTGTATTTTTATGCTATATTCTTAATTCTAGTCAGGAACTGGAACAATACAAGAAGAATTCTGAACACGCTCAAGCAAGGTATAGTATTAGAATAGAATATATTGATATTTTCAGTCCTTAACAATAGTTTTTTATTTCAAAACTGTACAGAAAAACTGTCACGACCCTTACTTGAACTCAGGTCTCTGGTGTGGTGGTCAAGCAATTTACCACTTAGCCACAAGGAGAGTAGTGTTGCATCCAAATGAAACACTTTAGGCAGAGCTCCAAGAAATGTAGATTTAATAAAAAATCTTTGCACAAAAAAAAAAAAAAACTATTTCAACAAAAGTTCTTCTCGGACCGAGGTATAGTTAACAATGCAAACAATAGAAAGGAGTACTTGGAAAAATAAAAACTCCACGGGGGAAGAAAACAAAACCAGTAAACTGCACAAAGAAAAAATACCCGAACAACTTACTAGAGAGGTAGTGTAAGGAAGGGTCAAAGACATTCGGATCCATGTGCGACAAGACTTTAATTGTGGTCAGGCAGGCAGGGTCAAACAGGAGCAGTAAGTACAATACAGGGATGATCATAAATGTAAACGATACCAGGCAGAAGGTCGAGGCGGGCAGCTTATAATTAGAGTCAGGAACGGGCAGAAGGTCAGTAGACAGGCAGAGAACAATCAGAGAACAAAGACAATCCAAATCAGCAACAGGTAATCAAACACAAAGAAGAATGCTCAGAATTGCAGCAGGAACAAACAAGACTTCGCTGTGAGTGTCTGTGAGGAAGTTCATTATATAGGGCGTGGTGATGGGAAACGCCTGGCAGGGCTAATTGGCCCAAGGCATGGGGTTGTGGGAAACTGAGTCATAATGGCATAAATCCTTTGGAAGGTAGCTTGCACCCTGTGACAGCCAAAGGGAAGGATCCGGTACTGCCAATGAAAACTGGGGGTGAAGAAAGCGGTTTTAGTATTAGCTGATTCTGAGTATCCATTGGTGAGGTCCATGGTCAATATGTACTGAACCATTCCCAGCGATCGAGAAAAACACCATGGTTCAATTACCCCCAAATTCAGCATCTGTTGGAGCTCATTCTCAATAGCTTGTCGATGAGCCTCAGGGACACGGTAGGGTCTCTGCTAGACGATGAGTCCTGGGGCCGTCCGGATGTCGTGCTCTTTTACGTTGGTCTGCCTGGGGTAAGGGGAAGACACGCCAGAGAACAGACTGATCAGGTGCTGGATTTCCCCTTCTGGGCAGCCGAGAGATGGGCATTGACATAGACAACCACGGGATCAGAAGTAGCGAGGGTGGCAAGCTGGTCCCCATTCCCTACCAATCTCTTTATGAGGTTGATATGATCGTCCAAGCTGATGTAGAGGGTATGTTACAGGCCCAAACTTTTTCAGCACTGTGTATGGGCCCTGCCAGGTGGCCAGAAACTTGCAGGTAGCTGTGGGAACGAGGACCATCACTCGGTCTCAGTGCTGGAATTCCCATGGTTGGGCTGACCGGTTGTATTTGTGTTGTTGGGCCTGTTGTGCCATTGCGGAGGTGTTCCCGAACTAGTGTCATGACCCGGTCGATCCTCTCCCTCATCTCTTTGACGTGTTTGACCACTCTCCAATGGGCTGACAGCTGCTGTTCCCAGGCTTCCTTGGCAACATCAAGGAGGCGAAGAGGAGTTTGAAGGGGGTGAAGCCAGACCTGAGGAACTTCCTGAATCCCAAACAGGATGTGTGATCCTAGTTGTGTTTTTCCTGCCCTCGGTGGCGTGTAGAGGGAATTTATCTGCCGCCTTTTCTAGCGGCGGGACGAGCTCCTTCACGCACCCTTCCTGGACCCACGAGGACACCAGCGTGCATGCACGGGGGAAGAGACCGGTCTCCCGAGGAGAGGCGCGCAGGGCATTTAACGGCGACGGTGACGAGGCTAAATGCATTTCAGGTGTGCCTCGTCACACGCCGCCAGACCTGACCAATACCACGTCCCTCCTCTCGAACACACCCACTCCCGTCGGGAGCCTGGTGAAGGACGGCGAATAAAGGACGGGGTGATGATGACAATAAAGGGGAGGGGCAGCCGACTCGTCACAATATATATATATATATATATATATATATATATATATATATATATATATATATATATATATATATAGTATATACACACATTTCTTTCTGTACTGGGCTATCAGCTAAATATGTCAATTATAATACTTATTCATACAGCCACAGTCCACCTTTAGAGAGACAAGCAATTCAATGGCGTCCTTAAAGTTGTATTCTTGTTTTCCACGTGTTATTATATTACTGTATACATTTGTATTCTTTTTTTTTTTTTTTTTTTAAAGCAATGAATATCGATACAAAGAGGATCTGAAACAAAAAAGGTAATGTAAACTTACGTCAATTATAACATTACTTAATAGTTTATCATAATCATTTATGGAAATTACATATTACTGTTTCCCCCGATACAATGGTGCTACCGTTACTGACAAAAAAAAAATCCCAAGGTTTCCATAGACAGTAGATAATATTTTTATCAATATATTGAATTTGATAGGTGTCTCTCACACTGTCCCACAGAATAATTAAAATAGTGTAGATTATTGTATAATATTTTCCTCCTAATTCTTCCTGTGTTTCCTGGTTTTGGTAATTTTCCTGTCCTTGTTTTGCCTGATTATGATACCATTCATGTGTTTTTAATTATCCCTTGTACTTTAGTTTATGTCCATGTAATTTTTCTTTAATTCTCTGATATATATATTTTAAAGGTACAGGAAACATTTCTTCCCACATGTCAGAACTGTCACAGTCATCTGTGTTTAATAGTGTATTTTTTTTATATTGTGTATTTTTATGATATATTTCTTAACTCTAGTCATGAACTGGAACAATACAAGAAGAATTCTGAGAACTTTCAAGCGAGGTATAGTATTAGAAAAGAATATATCATATATTGATATTTGCAGTCCTTAGCAATAGTTTATATATTTATATCTATGTATATACAATTTTGTCTGTACTGTGCCATTTATAATACTCATACATACAGCCACAGTTCTCCTTTAGAGAGACAAGCACTTCAATGGTGTCCTTAAAGTTGTATTTTTGTTTTCCATGTGTTATTATATTACTGTATACATTTTATTATTTCTTTTAAAACAGTGAATATCGATACAAAGAGGAGCTGAAACAAAAAAGGTAATATAAACTGAAGTAATTTAGAACATAACTTAATAGTGTACCATAATCATTGATGGGAATAACAGTGCTATAAATAAATCATCTGTCATCTGTTGCATTTAATAGTGGGTTTTTTTTTATATTGTATATTTTTATGCTATATTCTTAATTCTAGTCAGGAACTGGAACAATACAAGATGAATTCTGAGCGCGTTCAAGCAAGGTATAGTATTAGAATATAGAATATATTGATATTGTCAGTCCTTAACAATAGTTTTATATTTCAAAACTATAAAGAAAAACTTTTTTTCTTCATAAAAAACACACAAATAATGGCATAAGTCCTTTGGAGGTTAGCTTGCGCCCCGTGACAGCCAAAGGAAAGGGTCCGGTACTGCCAATGAAAACTGGGGGTGGAGAAAGCGATTTTAGGTCAATATGTACCGAGCCCTTCCCAGTGATCCAGAAAAACACTATGGATCAATTACCCCCAAATTCAATATCTGTTGGACCTTATCCTCAATAGCTTGTCGACGAGCCACAGGGTCACGGTAGGGTCTCTGCTAGACGATGAGTCCTGGGGCCGTCTGGATGTCATACTCTTTTACGTTGGTCTGCCTGGGGTAAGGGAAAGACACGCCAGAGAACCGACCGATCAGCTGCTGGATTTCCCTTTCTGGGCAGCCGAGAGATGGGCATTGACATAGACAACCACGGGATCAGAAGTAGCGAGGGTGGCAAGCTGGTCCCCATTCCCTACCCATCTCTTTAAGAGGTTGATATGATATAGCTGGTCTGCTCTGCATCGTCCAAGCTGACGTAGATGGTATGTTACAGGCCCAAACCTTTTCAGCACTGTGTATGGGCCCTGCCAGGTGGCCAGAAACTTGAAGGCAGCTGTGGGAACGTGGACCATCACTCAGTTTCCGGGCTGGAATTCCCATGGTTGGGCTGCCTGGTTGAATTGGTGTTGATGGGCCTGTTGTGCCATTGCGGAGGTGTTCCCGAACTAATGGCATGACCCAGTCGATCCTCTCCCTCATCTCTTTGATGTGTTTGACCACTCTCCGATAGGCTGACAGCTGCTGTTCCCAGGCTTCCTTGGCAACATCCAGGAGGTGAAGAGGAGTTTGAAGGAGGTGAAGCCAGTTGAGGCCTGAGGAACTTCCCGAATCCCAAACAGGACGTGTGATCCAAGTTGTGTTTGTCCTGCCCTCGGTGGGCATGGGCTCGTAGCATGTAGAGGGAATTTATCTGCCGCCTTGAATAGGAGAGAAAAAATAGGCGCGTTGGGCTTCACCCATTAGGAGGGGAGCTAACACTCATCAGGATGCCATCCCTCAACATTCACAGTTGTCTCAAACATTTCTATATATGCTTCTGCATTATCGTGGACAGTCTTTTTTTGCAGAAGATTGGTGTCTTGGGCACGGCGGTCAGGCAGCAGAACGCATTGAGCCGCAGCTGTTCTGAGAGACACAAGTTCCTTCTCAGTCTCACCCTGGCGACAGGCAAGGTGCTCAGCGATTTGCTGTTGGTGGATGCTGACCTCTGTAATGCTTCTTCCATGTTGGGGGAGGAGCGCTTCGACTAACTGACAGAACCAGGAAAACAGAGAAAATGAGAACAAAAACTCTTCTTACCCCCATCACTTGTCGGTGATTCTTCACTCTTCTGCCTGCATTCTCCACCAGTGTCACGCGGAGAAGAATCACATGAAATGGAGAGCTCAAACAAAAACCCCAGAGGGTACTTTTATTTATTAGTAGTGACAAAAGGTGGAAAAAGTCCAAACTATGTCCCTGTGCTAAAAATGCTCTCTCTCATTGGAGCAGTGTGTCCGAGGAGCCTGTATGTGTGTGTGTGTATATATATATATATATATATATATATATATATATATATATATATATATATACAGTAGACACACAAATGTCTTTCTGTACTGGGCTATCAGCTAAATTTGCCAATTATAATACTTATACATACAGCCACAGTCCACCTTTAGAGACACAACCACTTCAATGGCGTCCTTAAAGTTGTATTCTTGTTTTCCACGTGTTATTATATTACTGTATACATATGTATTCTTTTTATTTAAAGCAATGAATATCGATACAAAGAGGATCTGAAACAAAAAAGGTAATATAAACTTATGTCAATTATAACATTACTTAATAGTTTATCATAATCATTTATGGAAATTACATAATACTGTTTCCCCCGTTACAATGGTGCTACCATTACTGACAAAAAAAAATAGTGTTACTATAATTTATTATAGGCTCAGTTGATTTTAATGGATGTACAGTGTAATGTATTTGACGTACCATAAACTCTAGTGTGAAAGAGCACGGGTCACAGATGCTTTGACTCACAGACACAAAGAAAGATACAGAACTACATACATAAAACACAAAATCAACATGCTACATGCAAACAATATTCTTTGTTGTATTTTTGTGTCAAATTAAAGGAATTCCTTTGGAATTCTTCAGCAAATCAGCTCAGACAATGTGATCATATCACATCAAATTATAATGCTATTAAAAAGATACTATGACGATTATATTCTTAAGGTTTCCATAGACAGTAGATCACATTTTTATCAATATATTGAATTTGATAGGTGTCTCTCACATTATCCCACAGAACTATTAAAATAGTGTAGATTTTTGTATAATATTTTGCCCCCTAATTCTTCCTGTGTTTCTTGGTTTTGGTCATTTTCCTGTCCTTGTTTTGCCTGATTATGATACCATTCACGTTTTTTTAATTATCCCTTGTACTTTATGTCCATGTAATTTTTCTTTAATTCTCTGATATATATATTTTAAAGGTACAGGAAACATTTCTTACCACATATCAGAACTGTAACAGTCATCTGTTGTGTTTAATAGTGTATTTTTTATATTGTGTATTTTTATGATATATTTCTTAACTCTAGTCAGGAACTGGAACAATACAAGAAGAATTCTGAGAAATTTCAAGCAAGGTATAGTATTAGAAAAGAATATATAATATATTAATATTTTCAGTCCTTAGCAATAGTTTATATATTTATATCTATGTATATACAATTTTGTTTGTACTGTGCCAATTATAATACTCATACATACAGCCGCAGTCCTCCTTTAGAGAGACAAGCCCTTCAATAGTGTCCTTAAAGTTGTATTTTTGTTTTTCATGTGTTATTGTATTACTGTATACATCTTATTATTTCTTTTAAAACAGTGAATTTCAATACAAAGAGGAGCTGAAACAATGCAAAGAGGAACTGAAACAAAAAAGGTAATATAAAGTAATAACTTAATAGTGTATTATAATCATTGATGGGAATAACAGTGCTATAATTAAATCATCTTTCATCTGTTGCGTTTAATAGTGTATTTTTTTATATTTTGTATTTTTATGCTATATTCTTAATTCAAGTCAGGAACTGGAACAACACAAGAAGAATTCTGAGCGTGTTCAAGCAAGGTATAGTATTAGAATAGAATATATGGATATTTTCAGTCCTTAACAATAGTTTTATATTTCAAAACTGTACAGAAAAACGTTTTTTCTTTATAAAAAACACACAAATAATGGCTTAAATCCTTTGGAAGGTAGCTTGCACACCGTGAGAGCCAAAGGGAAGGGTCCGCTACTGCCAATGAAAACTGGGAGTGGAGAAAGTGGTTTTAGGATTAGCTGATTCTAAGTATCCATTGGTGAGGTCCATGGTCAATACTGTATGTACTGAACCATTCCCAGCAATCGAGAAAAACACCATGGTTCAGTTACCCCCAAATTCAGTATCTGTTGGACCTCATCCTCAATAGCTTGTCGACGAGCCTCAGTTGCTAGACGATGACTGCTGGGGCCATCCGGATGTCATACTCTTTTACGTTGGTCTGCCTGGGGTAAGGGGAAGACGCGCCAGAGAACCGACCAATCAGGTGCTGGAGTTCCCCCTTCTGGGCAGCCGAGAGATGGGCGTTGACGTACACAACCACGAGATCAGAAGTAGCGAGGGCAGCAAGCTGGTCCCCATTCCCTACCCATCTCTTTAAGAGGTTGATATTATATCGCTGGTCTGCTCTGCATCGTCCAAGCTGATGTAGATGGTATATTTCAGGCCCAAACCTTTTCAGCACTGTGTATGGGCCCTGCCAGGTGGCCAGAAACTTGCAGGCAGCTGTGGGAACGAGGACCATCACTTGGTCTAAGGCCTGGAATTTCCTTGGTTGGGCTCCTGGTTGTATTGGTGTTGTTGGGCCTGAGTCGGGAGAGGATTTCTCGGCGCACGTTTTGGTAGCTCTCTGCCGCTTCGCACGAAAGCAAGAAGTACGTGCGCTGCGCCTCGCCGTTTATGAGGGCGGCTAGTATCCGTGCCCACTCCTCGGGGTGCCAACCCTCTGCGTTGGCTGCTGTCTCGTACATTTGCAAGTACGCCTCTGTATCATCATCTGCGGATATTTTTGGCAGCAGTTTGGTGGCTTTGGCTCGGGGGTCCGGCAGTGGAATCTGTTGGGCAGCAGCGGATTGTAGGGCGGCGACCTCCTGCTCTGTTTCGCCCTGTCGAGGAGCCAGGGGCTCCATGATTTGTTGCTGGCAGATGCTAACCTCGGTGAGCCATTGTATCAGTTCCTCCATGGCAGGGGAGGAGTGCTACGTCACGCGGTAAACTAAAAGGGGGCAGAAAAAAAAAGAAATATAAGGAAGCGAAGACGAGATCACTTGCCGGTGTTTCTTCACTCTTGCCAGCATTCTCCACCAGCGTGACAGGGTGAAGAAACTCACAGCAAGTAGGGTGGATTTATTCAACAAAGCCAAAAAAACCAAAAGAAATACGGGTGAAAGTGCCAGTCTGTGGGATACGCGGGCAACGGTGCTCATTCTCTTCCTTCTTGGTGCAGAGTGAATGCGTGCCGTGGGGTGCCGACTAACCGGTCTACACGCTGCTTTCTGCAGGGGACAAGAGAAGAGTCGTTAATACCAGCAGTCATGGAGGCAAAAGCTCATTGACAGCGTGCCTTTTTATCCCGGCCCGCTGATGAGCAACAGCTGAGACCGGTCAGCCTGTGACGAGTGCATGCACGTGCTCCTCGTTGGTTACCAGGGCGACACTGATGGCTGCTTGGGACGCTCGTCACAATATATATACACAAATTTCTTTCTGTACTGTGCTATCAGCTAAATATGCCAATTATAATACTTATACATACAGCCACAGTCCTCCTTTGGAGAGCCAAGCACTTTAACGTTGTCCTTAATTTTTTATTCTTTCTTTTAAAACAGTGAATATCAATACAAAGAGGAGCTGAAACGAAAAAGGTAATATAAAGCAGCAGCTCATTATTCCTAGTGCATTTTATATTGTTATTAGTAGTGGAATTTGTAGTACCACTATTTTATCACAATTATTTTTCATTTTCCCCTGTTTTTTATGGAAACGCTTAAAGACAAACGATATCTTAAGCACCACACAATCATTCAATCAATCAATCATTTTATTTATATAGCGCTTTTAACAACACAGGTTGCATCAAAGCACTGTACAGTATAATGTAGAAGAGTACAATGACAGGGATGTATAATGAAGAGCTTGAACAATTTGTTATTAAATGCAGAGACGATCTCTGTAATCAATTCGATGATAATCACTAGAGGTTAAGTGTCCTACCACACTAGTCTTAAAGTTTAGTCAACATATTCATGGTTATTCTAAATACTAAAGTTCTCTTCCCAAGAGTTGCTAATATTTTAAATAACATATTTAATTTGATAGGTGTTTCTCATATTGTCCCACAGAAATATTATAATAGTGTAGATTATTCTATAATATTTTGCCCCTTAATTCTTCCTGTTTCCTATTTTGGTTATTTTCCTGTCCTTGTTTAGTCTGATTCCATTCATTTAATTATTCCTTATAGTTTAGTTCCTGTCCGTGTAGGTTTGCTTAAATTCTCTGAGTTGTCAGCCATCTGTTGTGCTTAATAGTATATATTTTTAATTTTGTGTATTTGTATGCTATGTTTCTTAATTCTAGTCAGGAACTGGAACAATACAAGAAGAATTCTGAGCACTTTCAAGCAAGGTATAGTATTATAATAGAATGTTGAATATATTGATATTTTCAGTTCTTAGCAAAAATAAAACTTTTTAAAACTTTACAGAAAAGACACATTGTTCTTTTGCTTTAAAAATGTTACCTTCATCCTTCATGTATATATATATATATATATAAGTTGTTTTCTTGTTTTCTGTGTTATTATATTACTGTATACATTTGTATTCTTTATTTTGAAACAGTGAATATCGATACAAAGAGGAGCTGAAACTAAAAAGGTAATATAAACTTACTTAACTTACTTAACAGTGTATCATAATCATTGATGGGAATAATGGCATTATACATAAATTCATGCCAAAATTATGGAATTCCTTTGAAATACTTCTGCAAATCAGCACAATGTGATTATTATTCATATACCCAGCAACTCATTAATCATCATGTGTTTTATATTGTTATTAGTAGTAGAATTCGTAGTATCACAATTTTGTTAAGAAAGTTTCCTGTCTGTCAGTCACTATGAGTTTTGTTGTGACAACAGTCTGTGGTCTTGCTTGGAGCCCTGATTAGCTCTGATTAAGAGAAAACGGCAATGAACAGCCCGTTCCCGTCACACAGTACAAATAGGTGAAAACCATTCATCAGATTTTGCTTCAGAGCCGACAGTCTTATGACTACAAGCTTTAATGTGCTACTAGAAAGAGGAGAAGCTGAAACAGAAGCTGTTTGAAGACGCGATTAGTGGCATCCGTGTTATACCCTGGGTTTCTCACCTAGAAGAGCAATTTCTGTGCAAGGTCGATTCGCATCTTTTTAAAGATGACGTTTTAGTTGTGCGGCCCCACCTGGTGGAATTGTCCTAGGCTCCCGCCCAAGGCCTTTAGGCATTGTGCAGGAGGGCGGAGTCCACCCTGCCTCTAAGTCCTCTAGGAAGACAAGTAAGAGACCCTAAGATGGATGGCCTGGAGAGGAATTGCTTTTCAGGGGAGGGTGAACAAGTCGCCAAGGTGAAGAGGGGTTTTACAGCCCCTACTTCATTGTCCCAAAGAAAGGTGGTAGCTTTCGACCGCACCTGGACCTGTGAGTTTTGAACTGGGCCCTGCAAAAGCTCCTGTTGAAGACTCCTGGGGCATATGGCTTCCACAGCTGCAGTCACACCGCTCGGGTTTGCTTCATATGAGACCACTTCAGCACTGGATACACTCCTGAGTCCCAAGATGGGTATGGTGCAGTGGGACACTCCGTGTGACAATCACGCTGGCTTGTCATCACACTTTTAGTAGATGGTCAGACTTTGGAACAAGTGTCACAGTATGTGGTTGTAACCACAGATGCCTCCATGACAGGCTGGGGTGCTACATGCAGCGGGCAGGCAGCCTCAAGGTTCTGGATAGGGACTTGTCTGCTTCGGCACATCAACTGCCTAGAGCTACTGGCAGTGCATCTAGCTCTGCAGCTCTTCAGGCCGCTGCTGACAAGCATGTATTGGTCTCCACGGACAATACTGCAACTGTGTCGTACATCAACCATCAAGGGGGTTTACAATCATGCCGCATGGGGCATGCGGTACATATTTTGGGGGAGTTCAATCATGCAGCTGATGCGCTTTCATGACAGCTTACTTTCCCAGAGAATGGCAACTCCACCCCAAGACGATTCAGCTGATTTGGAGTCGATTCGGAGAGGCTCAGGGGGATCTGTTCACATTTTGTGTATCCTCCTATTACCAGCTGTTCTCTTCCCAGACCAAGGTTTCCCTCAGCCCAGACGTGCTGGCACACAGCTGTCAGGGAGGACGAGGAAAATGTCCTGTTGGTTGCTCCATACTGGCCCACTCAGACTTAGTTTTAAGAACTCAATCTCGTCGTGACAGCCCCTCACTGGCGCATACCTTTGAGAAAGGACTCCCTTTTTCAGGGGATTGGCACCATGTTGCACCTGCATCCAGATCTGTGGAACCTCCCTGTGTGGCTTCTGGAAGGGACGTGGCAGAAATGATTTACCACAGGCTGTGGTGAAAACTGTTACTCAGGCAAGAGCTCCCTCTACGAGGCCAGCCCATGCCTTGAAGTGGAGACTGTTTGGTAACTGGTGTTCTTCTCACAGAGAAGACCCCCTAAAGGTGCACAATTGGAGTACTGCTCTCCTTCCTGCAAGAAAAGTTGGAGCATAGGCTATCACCCTCCACCTTGAAAGTGTATGTGGCTGCCATTTCAGCTTGTCATGATGCTATAGACGGCCGGCCTTTGGGAAAGCATGATCTCATTGTGAGGTTCCTGAGCGGGGCCAGAAGGTTAAATCCTTCTAGATTACTCCTTGTGCCCTCATACAATCCCTCTGTGGTTCTGGCTGGCCTTCAGAGAGTTCCTTTGAGCCGTTAGAGTCAGTTGTGCTTTAATTCCTGTCTGCTAAGGCAGCACTCCTGACCGCACTCACTTCCAGCAAGACAGTTGGCTCCAAGCTGGTGGAGCTTCCTTGAACACCCTAGGCAGTCAGAATTGGAGGAGCAGTCTGACACCAGTCCCAGTATTGTGTAGCTTTCATTTTAGTTCCTGTCAGTGTATTTTTGCTTTAATTTTCTGATATATATTTTAAAATGTACAGGAAACATTTCTTACCAGTCACAGTCATCTGTTGCTTAATCTGTTGTGCTTAATAGTGTATTTTTTATGTTGTGTATTCTTATGCTATATTTCTTTATTCTAGTCAGGAACTGGAGCAATGCAAGAAGAATTCTGAGCACTTTCAAGCAAGGTATAGTATTAGGTATAGTATTGATATTTTCAGTCTTTAGTAATAGTTTTATATTTTAAAACTACAGAAAACCACATTACTTTTATTTTTTAGTTTATAAAAACACAGATAAAGGCATAAATGTGTACAACTTAATAATATCAAGTTGTGGCCCTTTGCCTTTAAAATGTTGCCTTCATTCTTCATGAAATACATATGTACTCTGTACGTTCATATGTGTCTGTACTGTGCTATCAGCTAAATATGCCAATTATAATACTTATACATACAGCCACAGTCCACCTTTAGAGAGTTAAGCACTTTAATGGTGTCCTTAAAGTTGTATTCTTGTTTTACATGTGTTATTATATTACTGTATACATTTGTATCCTTTCTTTTAAAACAGTGAATATCGATACAAAGAGGATCTGAAACAATGCAAAGAGGAGCTGGAAAAAAAAAGGTAATATAAACCGAAGTAATTTATAATGTTACTTAATAGTTTATTATGATCATTGATGTTAATAATGACGTTATAAATAAACAACGTTATTTTTTAACAAGTAATCAAATGAACTACCATTTCCCTCATTACAATGGTGCTACCGCTACTGAAATAAGAATGCAGTGTTACTATAATTGATTATAGGCTCAGTTGATTTTAATGGATGTACAGTGTAATGTACCTGTATTTGACGTACCATAAACTCTAGTGTGAAGGAGCACGGGTCACAGATGCTTTGACTCACAGACACAAAGAAAGATACAGAACTACATACATAAAACACAGAATCAACGTACTACATGTAAACAATATTCTTTGTTGTATTTTCATTCCAAATAACAGAACCTTTGGAAGTCTTTAGCAAATCAGCACAGACAATGTGATTAATATTCATAAACCCAGCAGCTCATTATGCCTAGTGTGTTTTATATTGTTATTACTAGTTGAATTTGTAGTACCACAATTTTATCACAATTATTTTGTGTGTCCAACCCTTTTTTAATAGAAATGCTAAAAGACAAACGATATCTTAAGCACCACACCAGTCCTAAAGTTCAGTCAACATATTCACGGTTATTCTAAATACTAAAGTCCTTTCATCTTAAAATGCTAAAGTAGCACAAAATCATATTATAATGCTATGAAAAAAATACTATGACGATTATATTCCCAAGGTGTCCATAGAGAGTTGATAATATTTTCAATAATATATTGAATTTAATAGGTGTCTCTCACATTATCCCACAGAAACATTCAAATAGTGTAGATTAGTGTAGAATGTTTTTCTGTTGAGTATCATTTTCATTTATTTACCATATTTATATTGGAGACATCCAAGTTATTTGACATATTTAAATAGTTATTTTCCCTGGTAATTAGTTACTTTTAATAATGTAACTCAATTACTAACTCAGTTGCTTTTTGCAAGACTATAACTAATTACTTTTTTTAAGTAATGTGCCGAACACTGGTCATAATCATTTGTGTTATGTTTATTTGTTTTGTTTTGTTTATATGTTTGTACACCTAATGTAATGAATAAATAGACCACTTCTCATTGTTAACCACTTGCTTATTATCATACCTTTTATTAACACAAGGTCTGTTTATTACTACTGATACATATTTTGTTCGACCATATTCTACATGCTTAACCCAACCCAATAACTATACTTAACAACTTTAACCTTTCTAACTATTAATAAGAAGCAACATTTGTAGTTAACGCTTGGTTTATATCAAGGATTAGACCTCAAAATGATGTGTGTATTGTAGGTATACCTTGATACAGCTAATAAAAGCATCTTCATAACATCTTTTAAAACCTTTTCTGCATATTATGTGATATTTCTTATTTCTAGAGATGAACTCGAAAAGCACAAGAAGAATCTTCAGCATGAACTCCAAGCACGGTATAGTATTATAGAGTGTAATGTTGTCCATGGCAATACTTTTACAATTTCAAAACTGTACAGCAATGCATTTTTCTTATTTACATCAAAGAAAGAAGGACATACTCACCAGTCGAGTAATTCGGTACAACTTGTTAGTATCAGGTTGGACCTCCTTTTCATTTCTGAATTCTGCCTTTACTCTTCATGATATATATTGAAAGAAGCACAGGAAACGTTTCATTTCGTGTGGAGTAATCACTCTCCAAATTTTGAGGTTTTGATGCTAGAAGTCAGACTTAATTATTATTGTCTTTATTATAAGTGACAATAAAGCAGAGAAACTCTGCAGAGAATCAGTAGAGACAATGAAAACTAGATATCAAGAGAGAACACTCGGTAGAATCTGCAACAACAAAACAATACTTTGCTTGTCCGGTTTGGTATAGCCCAGACTTTTTTTTTGGTTCAGTAAAACATACTTATCGTTACGTCATTTTTCACGGTAGAGTAAATGCTACAAAAAGTGAAATATTTGCAGTGTACCTATAAAATATGTACATTTGTTATGTGACATGTCCCATTAGATCTATTACAGTTTTTCACAGAATATACTAAGGGTGCATACTGTAAACCAATTAACTATTAATTTTTTTGTTTTCTTCATTAAAGAATGGTTATCCTGCATCAGCGTAACGTAACATTTACTGTGTGTGTGTGTGTGTGTGTGTGTGTGTGTGTATACGTATGTTTTATATGTACTATTTCTTCATTCTAGTCAGGAACTGGAACAATACAAGACAAATTCTGAGAACCTTCAAGCAAGGTATAGTATTACAATAAAATATAGAATATATTGATCATTTCAGTCCTCAGCAAGTCTTTTATATTTTAAAACTATACAGAAAAACACATTACTATTTGTTGTTTGTTTTTAAAAACACACATGAAGGCATAAATAGGTACAACTTATTAATATCAAGTTGAACCCCCTTTTTGTCTTTTTAAAACTTCGCCTTTATTCTTCATGACATTCTTTATTCTTCTTGTTCTCCATGTGTCATTGCATTACTGTATGCATTTGTATTCTTTCTTTTAAAACAGTGAATATCAATGTAAAGAGGAGCTGAACCAATACAAAGATGAGCTGAAACAATACAAGGAGGAGCTAAAACAAAAAGGGTAATATTAACTGAAGTCATTTATAACAGTACTTAATAGTGTATTATGATCATTGATGGGAATAACAATGTTAAAAATAAATGATTTTTTCTAGTAACGAGTTATCAAACAAATTTCGCTACAATGGTGCTACCGCTACTGAAATAAGAATGCAGTGTTACTATAATTGATTATAGGCTCAGATGATTTTAATGGATGTACAGTGTAATGTACCTGTAGTTGACGTAAATTACAGCTAGTAAAAATTGTTTTAATTATTGTAAGATTGATGTAAAAAGTCCCCACGCTGTATTTAATCAAAACACTCATTTTGATTGGTACTGACAGTCATACGTCATTTCATGATGACAGACGCAACACAACACTGTCATTATTTTTACGCTTATCTCTGTCTGTTCTGAATTTAATAGGAGAAAAGTATTAATAATATTTCATCCCATACTATCTTACTAAGCATTAATAAGCAGCAACTTTGGAGTTTGAGGGAAACGTCACAGTTAATAGCGTGTGTGTTTGATCCCATCACTGTTCTCTACTCTAAAGTCTTACCAAAGCATCTTCACAACATCTTATAAAACCTTTTTGGCAAATGAAAAAACCCCCCAAAAAATATTAGCTTTCTTTTTACTTGTTGTATTATTTATGGGATATTTCTTATTTCTAGAGATGAACTCGAAAAGCACAAGAAGAATTTTCAGCATGAACTCCAAGCACGGTATAGTATTATAGAATATACAGTTTTTAAGAGACTTTGTACATAGATGCATTTTTCTGCGACAGCAAATGGTATATCCAAGGGAATTGTAGAATTGTAATCTTAATCCAGTAAACAAGCGATGGTCAGGGCAGGGAGCAAAACATTCATTAAACAGGAAATAGTCCAGGGTCAAAATCCAAGTGGACAATTCAAAATAACAAATGAAAATAAGACAAACTATGAAAACTAGGCAAAGGCTTTGACCATGACAATGGCTAACAACGTGAAAACTAGATATCAAGAGAAAACGCTTGGTAAAGTCTGCAACAACAAAACAATACTTTGCTTGTCCAGTTTGGTATAGCCCAGACTATCTAGCCGCCAAACAGGAAAACACTGGAGAGAAGAAGCAGAGGGAGTGAAGACAGACAGATCAGAGATCCTTCTTCTAGCCTGGTGTTACAATTTTAAGTTAATTGCAGTAAAACAAGCATATTGCTATTCTATTATATATATATATGCATGTTTAATTCTCTGATATATATATATATATATATATATATATATATATATATATATATATATATATATATTAAAAGGTACAGTAAACATTTCTTACCTGTTGCACTTAATAGTGTATTTTTTTAATATTGTATCTTGTTTCTTAATTCTAGTCAGGAACTGGAACAATACAAGAAGAATTCTGAGTATGTTCAAGCGAGGTATAGTATTATAATACAATATATTGATATTTGCAGTTCTTAGCAATAGTTTTGGTTTATATAAAACACACAAATAATGGCATAAATAGGTGCAACTTATTAATATGAAGTTGGACCCCCTTTTGCTTTCGTTCTTCATGACATACATACATGTGTATATATACATGTGTACTGTGCTATCAGCTAAATATGTCAATTATAATACTTATACATACAGCAACAGTCCACCTTTAGAGAGACAAACACTTCAATGTTGTCCTTAAAGTTGTATTCTTGTTTTCTGTGTGTTATTGTATTACTGTATACATTTTATTCTTTCTTTTAAAACAGTGAATATCGATACAAAGAGGAGCTGAAACAATGCAAAGAGGAGCTGGAAAAAAAAAGGTAATAAAAACTGTAGTTATTCATAACATTACTTAAGTCTATTTTTTAAGTCTATTCTTAAGTCTATTTTAATCATTGGTGGGAATAACACTATTAATAACACTAAAAATGTTATTTTTTCCAGTAACAATTTATCAAACAAACGACTTAATATATTAACTATATGTTACTATAATTTATTATAGGCTCAGTTGATTTTAATGGATGTACAGTGTAATGTACCTGTATTTGACGTACCATAAACTCTAGTGTGAAGGAGCACGGGTCACAGATGCTTTGACTCACAGACACAAAGAAAGATACAGAACTACATACATAAAACACAAAATCAACATGCTACATGTAAACAATATTCTTTGTTGTATTTTCATGTCAAAATAACAAGAGTTCATATTATTTCTAATAGTATTATTATTATTCATAGAATTCATAGTAGAATTCATAGTATTAATTCATAGTAACAATTTTATCACAATAATGTAACCCCCTTTTTTTATAGAAACGCCTAAAGCGTTTCCTTTTTTGGTCATTTTCCTGTCCTAGTTTTGCCTGATTATGATTCCATTCACACGTGTTTTTAATTACTCCTTGTAGTTTAGTTTAAGTAATTATCTGTGTAATTTTGCTTTAATTCTCTAATATACTGTATATTTTTAAAGGTACAGGAAATGTGTTGGTTGCGTATTTACATATGTATAGAGAATGGAGACGTTATGTTGTGACAGACTGGTCTTGCTTGGAGCCCTGATTAGCTCTGATTAAGAGAAAACACCAATTAAATTTGGCAAGTGGTAAACTAATCTTGATAATACCCCTCCCCGTCACACGGGTATGAATAGGTGACAGGTAACCACTCGTTTGGTTTTCCTGAGGAGCCCAGAGGCTGTCCCTGGCTCCCCAGTGATGTTTCAAGTTTGTCTCCATTCCCTCCATCAGGGAATGAGGGTTACATATGTAACCGAGACGTTCCTTGTCTGTCAGTCACTACGAGTTATGTTGTGACGACAGACAGCCACAAACGCCACAACCTGAACCCCATCAAGCACCAAAAGCACTACAAGTGCTGAGAAGCAACAGCATGTCATGCAAAAAACAGTTTGGCAGAAAGAAGGGGAAGCAAACCTTCTGGAGAAGGACGCTACAGAGTCCACATTCTGCCTGAAGGGAGGTGACATGAGATGACACCCATGGACTGTCCCAGCAGGGTTAGTGCTATATGTGTCAGGTCCTGTCCAAGGAAAAGGAGGAATGACTGACAGAAGAGACAGACAGGTATTGTGCCAAGAGAAGACACAAATTCACCTGCAGGGGAATCTTACAGTGGAAATACACATATGGGATCACCCGCAGGGAATCAACCATTTGGCCACCTAGCCCAGTGCAGGGGCTGAGATCCAGGCAGCTAACACCAACACTGGGCCTTGCGTCAGACTTTTCCGCCCAGTGTTACTGCGAGGATGCTCAACCAGGGTTTGCTGTCCAGGGAACACGACCAGGTGAGAAGGCGTACGCATCCCAGTGTGAGGGGGAATGGCACAGCAAGCTTGATAGCGACCAGTTTCTACCGGTTGCTTAAAAAATGGGAAAAAACTGGCTTGATGTGGAGATTGTAATAACATGCAAATGTGTTTGGTATCGCCCAGCCCAAAGCTCTACTGATGTCTGGTAGAGAGGCGCCGTGCACCAACGCAGGGAAGTTATCCACACTCCTGGTAAAGTGGTCCTTCACACCCAGGGGCATGGCTGTCCCTGAGAATGGTACGCTCAGGCAATGGCACTATCCACTATCCAGTGAGCCAACCTCTGCTTGGATGCAGCCTTTCCTTTATGCTGACCACCGTAACAGACAAAGAGCTGCTCAGAGTTCCTGAGGCTCTGGGTGTAGTCCGTGTAGACGCGGAACACAGCAATGCTAAGGCTGGATGTGCCTGCTCTGGGGTAATGCTTGCAGGCTCACCACCTGATTGAAGAAATGCGTAGTGGGAACCTTCAGCACTATAAGATTTGTATCTGATTATTAATATGAATTAAGTGAATTTAGCTTTTCAATTAATATTTGGGGAATCAAATATTAATAATTGGAGTTGGTTTCATGAAATGTATAAAATACACTTTATTGGCTAATCCGTCCAGCGTTTAGCATAATTAAAGGTATCTTACCAACTTTGTCTATTTCATGATCAGCAAAATAACCACAAATTGGTATCACTTATTTGTTTATCTGACTTAATAGTTCTGAGCTGGGTAGCGCAGATCTGTGCGGAGTTTGAATTTAAAATTTGTGACAATTTGTGAAAATCTCTCGTCGCTGGGCTGCTCAGCTTTGGGAGTTTCCAGAGATGTAGCTGCAGAGAGTCAAATGGAGTTCTCAATGAAGGAACGCTGGAGCACATCATTGATTTGCATTGTGGAAAAGTTGTTCCAAGTCATGGAATGTGCACTGCCCCGATGGAGGAAATTTCTCAGAAGGAGGGAAAACTTCTTCTTTCCTCTTTTCTCCTCTTTGAAAGCTTCTTATTTCAAAGTTTTAAACAGCTGATTTAGGCTTTTTCCCCCGGGTGGTGCTGTCCAATCAATGAGGGGCTACAGGGCGTGTTCACACCCAGTTTGGCTCTTCTTGCATCCATTAATTACTTTACATTAACAAAGAGTTTCCGTCCCATTTGGAGATTGCATCTCTGCAATGTTCTATAATTTATAGAACATTTCCTACATCCCATATAACAACAAAATCACATTCATTTACACCATGAGAGGGGTGGGGTAGAGGTGGTCTGTAGACAGAAAGGCACTGCGATGGGTGCTCGGTCAGTTTTATGGCTTGTGAACAGTTTTAGAAGGAGACACAAGGGATTCTTCTGAAAAGTGATTCTTTTTGTAGCTTGTGTTGTTTTTGTTCACCAAGATCCTAAAGCACGTATCTAGGCCAGGGTCTCAGGACGATGTGAAAGTAGGCCGGCCCGAAACACACATCAAAACTTCATCCTCAGAGGATGATTGTTATCGACATCTGATCTTCTATCAGTGCACCAAGTGATATGCTGGGAACATCATAAGACAGCGCAGAAAAATCATTGGCGAACCACGCAGAAGAGCTGCTGCAGGAGGAGTGAAAGGTCAGCTAGGACTGGCCTGGCAGAAATGCTCTCACTGTTATCCTCAGATCGCCCAGAGCGTTAACCGATGGTAGCAGAAAAACAAGCATAGGTAGTGACAGAGGGAGCCCCACTCATCCCCATGAGGAGAGAGAAATGGGATTGCAGTGCTGTCATGGTTACACGCTCATAACAAATGCATTAACCATCTACGAACACAGCCTCAGTGTGCTGGATGTTCAGACACTGAAGACTACGATCGTGGCTGTTGACAGACCACAACAACTGCAACCAAGAGAGCATGATTGCAGCG
This sequence comes from Puntigrus tetrazona, assembly GCF_018831695.1. Taxonomy (NCBI): domain Eukaryota; kingdom Metazoa; phylum Chordata; class Actinopteri; order Cypriniformes; family Cyprinidae; genus Puntigrus; species Puntigrus tetrazona. The sequence continues at coordinate 2,475,474 of NW_025047681.1, forward strand.
GCATCTTTGAAAAGATGGAAGCCGACCGTGTTCAGAAACTGTTCTTTGGAGAAACACCCAGGGGAATCGCTGAACAACAGGGATGCCACCGATTCTGTCTTACTGCCACTGACAGACAGGGAATATTTCTAACCACATGTCAGAACTGTCAGAGTCATCTGTTGCGCTGAATAATGTATTTTTTTAATATTGTGTTTTTTATGCTATATTTCTTATTCTAGTCAGGAACTGGAACAATACAAGAAAAATTCTGAGCGCTCTCAAGCAAGGTATAGTATTAGAATAAAATATAGAATATATTGATAACACATTACATTTTTTTGGTTTAAAAAAACACAAATAAAGGCATAAATAGGTACAACCTATTAATATCAAATTGGACCAACTTTTGCTTTCAAATATATATATATATATATATATATATATATATATATATATATATATATATATATATATATATATATATACACATCATGAAACACTTCAATGGCATCCTTAAACTTGTATTTTTGTTTTTATGTGTTATTATATTACTGTATACATTTTATTATTTCTTTTAAAACAGTGAATATCGATACAAAGAGGAGCTGAAACAAAAAAGGTAATATTAACTGAAGTCATTTAAAACATTATTTAACTGTGTAAATGCAGCGTTACTATATTTTATTATAAGCTTTTTATAATAGTATTTTTAAATTTATCCCCTTTTTTTATCGTAATTTTTTTGTCATTGTTTAGTCTGATTATGATACTGTTAAAATGTTTGTTTTTAATTATTCCTTGTAGTTTAGTCCCTGTCTGTGTAATTTTGCTTTAATTCTCTGATATATATTTTTAAAGGTACAAGAAACATTTCTTACCACATGTCAAAACTGTCACAGTCATCTGTTGTGATTAATAGTGTATTCTTTTAATGTTGTGTATTTTTATGCTATATTTCTTAATTCTAGTCAGGAACTGGAACAATATAAGAAGAATTCTGAGCGTGTTCAAGCAAGGTATAGTATTAGAATAGAATATTCAATATATTGATATTTTAGCAATAGTTTTATATTGAAAAAAAATATAGAAAAACGCATTACATTTTTTTGTTTATAAAAGACACATAAACAAAGGCATGAATAGGTACGACTTAAGCTCAAATTGGACACCCTTTTGCCTTCAAAATTTCAACTTCATTCTTCATGACATATATATATATATATATATATATATATATATATGTCATAATAAAATAATGTATATATATTTATACACATTCCTGTCTGTACTGTGCTATCAGCTGAATATGCCAAGTATAACACTTATACATACAGCCACTGCCCCTCTTTGGAGAGCCAAGCACTTCAGTGGCGTTTTCAAAGTTGTTTTCTTGTTTTCCATGTGTTATTATATTACTGTATACATTTATATTCTTTCTTTTAAAACAGTGAATATCGATACAAAGAGGAGCTGAAACAAAAAAGGTAATATTAACTGAATTCATTCATGACATTACTTACGTGTATTATAATCATTGATGGGAATAATTTTCCGGTACTGACTAATCAAACAAATCACTGCTTTCTCCATTACAATGGCGATACTGGGACTGAAAAAGCAGTGTTACTATAATTTATTAAAGTTTCAGTTGATTTTAATGAATATACAGTATAATGTACCTGTATTTGACGTACCATAAACTCTAGTGTGAAAGCGCATGGGTCACAGATGCTTTGACTCGCATACACAAAGAAAGAGCTAGATACATTAAATGCAAATTCAACGCACTACATGTAAACGTCACAATAGCTCAGGGAAGACAGGCAGACTGAAGGAGATTCAAGGTAACGTTACCCACAGCCTCTGGGAGCAGTACGATCTGGGTGAGCCTGATGGAACGAGTTTGTCATTCTTACCTTCCCACAATCTTTCCATGGGACCGTATCCTTCCCAGTCTATTAGGTACTGGAGGTGGCTGCCTTGCCTGGAGACATTGCCCGAGCTCCTAATACGCTCGGTCTGGCCGTTCGTCTGTGGATGGTATCCGGATGATAGTCTGCCGGATACCCTGAGCAGACGGAAGAATTCGTACCACACTCAAGAGGTGAATTGGGACCCTCGGTCTGATACTATGTCTTGTTTTGGAAGACATGAGTAAATAGAGTGTTGGCCATCTCCAGGGCCGTTGGTAATACAGCTAAGGGAATGAACTTGCATGCATTAGAGAACGGATCTACAACTATGAGCACTGCTGTGTAACCATCTGATTGGGGTAGGTCAGTAGAGAAGTTGACTCAGATGTGTGACCAGGGGCATTGTGGAATAGGCAACGGGACTGGTTTGCCTTCAGGGAGCCGCTGTGGAGTTGGTGATGGCACAGACAAAACAGGACTTGACATATCGGGCAACATACCAGGCCATGTTGGGCCACCAATAACGGTTGGAGAGAAGCGAGAGGGTTTAGTGGCTATCTGGGTGTCTGGATCCCGGATAAGTGTATATGGAGTCCAGGAGACGTAGGCGTAGACAGGATGGTACGTACGTGTGGTCTCCTGGACCTCATGGCAGAGTGGCGTGGATCTGAACATCCAGGGTCCATTGAACTGGGGATGCAAAGACTGTTAATGGAAGTATGGATTCAGGTTCATCGGGATCTTGGTCTGGTTGATGGAGCGGTGATAGAGCATCAGCTTTGATGTTCTTGGTACCAGGACGGTAGGTGATGGTAAAGTGGAAGCGGGTTAAGAAGATGGCCCAACGGGCCAGTTGGGGATTTAGATGTTTGGCCTCTTGTAGATACTGGAGGTTCTTATGATCAGTAATCACCTCAAATAGGTATTTTGCTCCTTTTAACCAGTGCTGCCACTCCTCCATGGCCAATAGCTCTCCGTTTCCCACGTCATAATTCTGCTCCAGCGGGGTCAACTTCTTGGAGAAGTAGGCTCATGGATGGAGTACAGCTCATGGATGGAGCCCAGCAGCTCATTATTCCTAGTGCATTTTATATTGTTATTACTAGTAGAATTCGTAGTATCACAATTTTGTTTATCACAACTACTTTTCATTTTGGCCCCCTTTTTTTAAGAAATGCTAAAAGTTTTTGGTAATTTTCCTGTCCTTGTTTTGTCTGATTATGATTCTGTTCACATGTTTTTAATTATCCCTTGTACTTTAGTCCCTGTCTGTGTAATTTTGCTTTAATTCTTTGATATATATTGTTAAAGGTTCAGGAAACATTTCTTACCACATGTCAGAACTGTCTCTTGCACTTAATAGTGCATTTTTTTAAATATTGTATATTTTTATATTTCTTATATTGATATGTTTCTTAATTCTAGTCAGGAACTGGAACAATACAAGAAGAATTCTGAGAACTTTCAAGCAAGGTATAGTATTAGAATTGAATATATGATATTTTATATTTGAAAAATGTACAGAAAAACAGACAATTCTGTTTTAGTTTATAAATAAAATAAAATAAAAGGCATGAATAGATGTATTTATTTATTTATTTATATAGGCACATTCTTGTCTGTACTGTGCTATCAGCTAAATATGTCAATTATAATACTTATACATACAGCCACAGTCCTCCTTTAGAGAGACAAGCACTTCAATGGTGTCCTTAAAGTTGTATTCTTGTTTTCCATTCATTATTACATTACTGTATACATTTTCTTTCTTTTAAAACAGTGAATATCGATACAAAGAGGAGCTAAAGCGAAAAAGGTAATTTAAACTGAAGTCATTTAAAACATTATTTAATTGTGTAAATGCAGTGTTACTATATTTTACTATAGGCTTTTTATAATAGTATTTTTAAATTTCCCCCCTTTTTTATAGAAATAGTAATTTTCCTGTCATTGTTTAGTCTGATTATGATACTGTTCACATGTTTTTTCTTTTTATTATCCCTTGTAGTTTAGTCCCTGTCTGTGTAATTTTGCTTTAATTCTCTGATATATATTTTTAAAGGTATAAGAAACATTTCTTACCACATGTCAGAACTGTCACAGTCATCTGTTGTGTTTAATAGTGTATTCTTTTAATGTTGTGTATTTTTATGCTATATTTCTTTATTCTAGTCAGGAACTGGAACAATACAAGAAGAATTCTGAGCGTGTTCAAGCGAGGTATAGTATTAGAATAGAATATTCAATATATCGATATTTTCAGTTCTTAGCAATAGTTTTATATTTAAAAAATGTATAGAAATTCACATACATTTTTTTTGTTTATAAAAGACACATAAAGAAAGGCATGAATAGGTACGACTTAAGCTCAAATTGGACCCCCTTTCACCTTCAAAATTTCGCCTTCATTCTTCATGACATATATATATATATATATATATATATATATATATATATATATATATATATATATATATAAAAATAATGTATATATATATTTATACACATTCCTGTCTGTACAGTGCTATCAGCTGAATATGCCAAGTATAACACTTATACATACAGCCACTGCCCCCCTTTGGAGAGCCAAGCACTTCAGTGGCGTTTTCAAAGTTGTTTTCTTGTTTTCCATGTGTTATTATATTACTGTATACATTTATATTCTTTCTTTTAAAACAGTGAATATCGATACAAAGAGCAGCTGAAACAAAAAAGGTAATATTAACTGAATTCATTCATGACATTACTTACGTGTATTATAATCATTGATGGGAATAACGGCGTTATAAAAACGTTATTTTTTCCGGTAATAACTAATCAAACAAATCACTGCTTCCTCCATTACAATGGCGCTACCACTACTGAAAAAGAAATGCAGTGTTACCATAATTTATTATAGGCTCAGTTGATTTTAATGGATGTACAGTGTAATGTACCTGTATTTGACGTACCATAAACTGTAGTGTGAAGGAGCACGGGTCACAGATGCTTTGACTCACAGACACAAAGAAAGAGCTAGATACATAAAATTCAAATTTAACGCACTACATGTAAACGTCACACTCGCTCAGGGAAGGCAGGCAGGCAGCCTGAAGGAGATTCAAGGTAATTTATTAATCTTAAACCTTAAACGGGGTGAAACTCAACAGAAGATCTCAAATTGGAAAGGCTTATCTGAGTTAGTCAAAGTCCTTATGACATCCAACAGGGATTCATAGATTGACGAAGGAGAGAGTAGGGATACAACCTCAAGACCACCCGATGGGAGACTAGAGTGAGCGTGCTTGTATGGTGGCACTGATTGGGTACAGGTGAGGGTGGAGGTGTTCAGAATTCTGATGTTTGTGATCGGGAGAATGAGGATGACTGAGTAGGTGAAGCGGGTGTTTCTGTGACACTACCCCCTCCCCCATGGGCGTCTCCTGGCACCTATATCTGGCGGCAAGGACGGCTACAGCCTCTGAGAGCAGTACGATCTGGGTGAGCCTGATGGAACAAGTTTGTCATCCTTACCTGCCCACAATTTCTCCATGGGACCATATCCTTCCCAGTCTATCAGGTACAGGAAGTGGCCGCCTTGCTGCCTGGAGTCAAGGATTTCCTGTACCCAATAGATGTTGCCGGTGATGAGGATCTCGGGTGGGAGAGGAGGTAGCTCTTGGGCTGTGGAGGAAGGGAGAAGAGGATTAGTGTAGCGTTTTAGCTGTGAGACACGAAATCTAGGTGAAATCCCAAAGTGGCGAGGGAGTTCAAGCCGGTAGGTGACTGTGTTGATTTGCTGGACCACTCGAAAGGGAACTATATTTCAGGAACTCAGCTTCCTGCAGGGCAGTCGGAGGCATATGTCCCGGGTGGAGAGCCATAGGCGGGGTTGTCCAAACAACGAGCATCAGGATCACATTGTTACCTCTGAACTGCCCGCTGGAGATAGACATGCGCTTGGTCCCACACCTTCTCGCTCTCGAAACCAGTAATCTTCCGCTGGGATGACGAAGGGCTCACCGTACCAGGGAAAGGGTGGTGGTTGATAGCCTAGCATGCACTGAAACAGGGTGAGACCGGTAGCTTCTTGGCGCAGGGAATTTTGCGCATATTTGGCCCAAGGCAGATACTAGTTCCAGCTGTCTTGCTGTTCATAAAAGTAAGCCTGGAGACATCACCCGAGCTCCTATTACGCTCGGTCTGGCCGTTCATCTGTGGATGGTATCCGGATTACAGGCTGCCGGGTACTATGAGCAGACAGAAGAATTCACGCCACACTCGAGAGGTGAATTGGGACCCTCGGTCTGATACTATGTCTTGTTTTGGAAGACATGAGTAAATAGAGTGTTGGCCATCTCCAGGGCCGTTGGTAATACAGCTAAGGGAATGAACTTGCATGCATTAGAGAACGGATCTACAACTATGAGCACTGCTGTGTAACCATCTGATTGGGGTAGGTCAGTAGCAAGGTTGGGAAGGTACAGGAAACATTTCTTACCACATGTCAGAACTGTCACAGTCATCTCTTGCACTTAATAGTGTATTCTTTTAATATTGTGTATTTTTATGATATATTTCTTTATTCTAGTCAGGAACTGGAACAATACAAGAAGAATTCTGAGCGTGTTCAAGCAAGGTATAGTATTAGAATAGAATATAGAATATATTGATATTTTCAATCCTTAGCAATAGTTTTATATTTTAAAACTGTATAGAAAAACCCTATACTTTTTTATTATTATTTTATAAAAAAAAAAAAAAACACAAATAAAGGAATAAATAGGTACAACTTGTTATTGTCAATTTTGTTTTCATAATTTCACAATCATTCTTCATATATATATATATATATATATATATATATATATATATATATATATATACAATTTTGTACTGTGCTATCAACTGAATATGTCAATTATAATACTTATACATACAGCCACAGTCCACCTTTAGAGAGACAAACACTTCAATGGTGTCCTTAAAGTTGTATTCTTGTTTTCTGTGTGTTATTATATTACTGTATACATTTTATTATTTCTTTTAAAACAGTGAATATCGATACAAAGAGGAGCTAAAACGAAAAAGGTAATATAAACTGAAGTCATTTAAAACATTATTTAATTGTGTAAATGCAGCGTTACTATGTTTTATTATAGGCTTTTTATAATAGTATTTTTAATTTCCTCCTTTTTATATAAACACTAATTTTGCTGTAATTTTTTTGTCTGATTATGATACTGTTCACATGTTTGTTTGTTTTTTTATTATTCCTCGTAGTTTAGTCCCTGTCTGTGTAATTTTGCTTTAATTCTCTGTTATATATTTTAAAGGTACAGGAAACATGTCAGAACGGTCACATTCATCTGTTGTGTTTAATAGTGTATTCTTTTTTGTATTATTATTGTGTATTTTTATGATATATTTCTTAACTCTAGTCAGGAACTGGAACAATACAAGAAGAATTCTGAGCGCTCTCAAGCAAGGTATAGTATTATAATAGAATATATAATAAATTGATATTTTCAGTCCTTAGCAATAGTTTAAATATTATAAAACTGTACAAAAAAACACATAACTTTTTTTTTTGTTTATTAAAAACACACAAAGTCTGTCACACGTGTGGTAAGCACGAGAGCACACAACTAGCGTAAATGAAAATAAAGAGTTTTAATCTTCTCAGAGATAAAAATAAACGATATCAATACAGGCAGGCAGGCAGGCAGAACAAAATCACACGCACATAAAGACGAGATCGGACAAACGGAACTGAAAATACAAGACTTAAATACACCAGGTAAATTACTAAAAAAAAATAACAAACAGCTGAAGACGATAGAGACAATTAACTAAAGTGGGTTACACTGATCACATGGCACACGACGAACACAATAACAAAGTCCAAAGACGTGACATTACCCCCCCTCCCGGAAGGTGCGTCCTCGCACCTAAAGAGTAACATCAAAACAAAACAAAATGACTAGAAATTGGGCATACCGGATCTTGGGAGGAGGTTCTGGTGGAGGACGGCCCCCAGGAGGGAGTAGATCGACAGTCCAGGGAGGAACAGACGAAGGGAGGAGCCAGGGAGGAGACAGGAGGAGTCCGGAGCAGGAGGAGATCCAGAGCCCAGCTATGGTGGTCCACGGTGGAGCCGACGGAGAAAGGAGCCATGGAGGAGGAACAGCCATCGACTCCATGGGGCCGACCGACGGCGGCAGAGCAGGTGGTGGAGGAGACTGAGGCAGAGACGGAAAGCCGAAGAGTCAGGGTGACGCCGAGGCACTGGAGGTCCTAGGTGACGCCGCAGGCAGGACGGCGAGGCGAGGGATCCTTCACCCTCGACGGCAATGGAGACCGGGAGACCTGTGACGAGCTCCAGTTGGTATACTGAGGATGAGCGTAGGGGCTACTGGGATCCATCGACGTAGTATGACTAGGGTGGGAGGGTGGGAAAACTGGAAGCGCACAAGGCGCGGGCACGGGACGGAGCGCACGTGGTGCGGGCACGGGACGGTGCTTTTGGGGATCCAGCAGCCCCAGGTGGAGAATCAGCTCACCCTCAGCCGTGGTGCAGTGGGCGGAGCTCCACTCCGCGCTCTTCTTGCAGTCGGCAGTCTCCACCGTGGTGAGCTCTGTTGCCGGCTCTCACACCTGGTCTGTCGTAATTGGCTCAGGTCCTGTGACGTTCCACGGCTCTGTCTCTGGCGATGGGTCTGTGGTCGCTTTTGACTCCGCACCTGTGTCAGTGGTGGGCTCAGGTTGGGGCTCGACCATGCAGTAAAGGGATGAGCTGGGCTCTGGATTCTGAGTGGGGCTGGTGTCGTTGTCCTCCAGCGCAACAGTCATTGACAAATTGCACAACACCAAATTGAACAGCACCCACTCGACGTAAGCGGCGATGCTTTCTCGAGGACCGCTCCCGGACAGCTGCGCCTGACTGGAGATGTTAAGTCCGCGGAAGTAAATTCCGCACAGAAAGCTGTCCGGGTAACGAGAGTCGTTGGCGAGGTGGAGGAATAGCTCTGTATATTCCTTGAGAGAGCAATCCCCCTGCTCCAGCAGGAGGATGAGGAAGTTTGGGTCTTGATACGGGGAATACATGAAAACAAAATAAAAGAAATAATCGCCGCTGTATTTGTACTTTTGTACGGTCCGATCTTCTGTCACACGTGTGGTAAGCACGAGAGCACACAACTAGCGTAAATGAAAATAAAGAGTTTTAATCTTCCTAGAGATAAAAATAAACGATATCAATACAGGCAGGCAGGCAGGCAGAACAAAATCACACGCACATAAAGACGAGATCGGACAAACGGAACTGAAAACACAGGACTTAAATACACCAGGTAAATTACTAAAAAAAAATAACACACAGCTGAAGACGATAGAGACAATTAACTAAAGTGGGTTACACTGATCACATGGCACACAACGAAAACAATAACAAAGTCCAAAGACGTGACAAAGTCACATATAGGTACAACTTATTAATACCAAGATGGCCCCCCTTTTATAATAATAATGATGATAATGTGCACACAGCCAGGAACAAATAATCAAACGTATTACTGTTTCCCTCGTTACAATGGCACTACCACCACTGAAAAAAATGCAGTGTTTCTATAATTTAGTAGTAGAATACATAGTATCAAATTTGTGTTTATCATTATTATGACAATATTATCAAGGTGTCCACAGATAGTTGATAATATTTTTAATAATATGATGGACCTGAATTTAATTTAATGGACCTGAAAATTATGTGTGGCTAATGATTTAAACTCATAGTTCAGTGTATCGTAGGTAGACCTTGATACTACTGATAAAAGTAACATTTAATTGAAGAATATTTGTGTACAGCTATTCATGATATAAATCAATGCACCTCAGCTTCACAGAAAATTACGTTTCTTCAGTATATTAAGGAATATCTTATCAGTGTTGACCTTCAGGTTTATGTCCATATGGCGGAAACTATTAACATGACAATGTCATCTCTGAAGAAATGCTTTTAACTGAATCTTGCCATTAAAGTCTGCACACTGCATTTAAACAAAACACACATTTTGATTGGTACAGACTCATTATTTCTTATCTCTGTCTTTTGAACTTAATACAAGAAAATGATTGATAATCCTATCATTTACATTTTTTATGCTCTCTAGATAATTCAGAAGTTTCTTGTAGTCTTGTTGAGATATGTAGATTGAGTATTATTAGCAAAAAATGGATGGAAATCTTGTAAGATTTCCAAGAGGAGACATGCATATTGAAAACATCAGTGGACCCAGGATAAGTTCTTGTGGTACTTCACACTTTACTGGTGATAATTAAGATGACTCTTTGCATTCTATCTATGAGTATTGAATATAAATCACTGGTAACAATTTACTTTAAGGCTCTATTCTTGCTATTAAGCTATTAGCATATTACTAGCATTGTTTATTGCTAATTATAAACCACATATAATAATGCATTATTATGCATGACCGTATTTTAGGTCCTTTAAACCTACCTAGACCTACACTTAACAACTACCTTACTAAGTATTAATAATCAGCAAATTAAGATTTTGAGGGAAAAGGCATAGTTACAGTTTCTAAATGTTCAATTTATGTAATGATGAATATGGTTACAAAGGTTATAAAGAGTTAATATTATTAAGTCTTTTCTAGCTCAGGCTGTCACAGAAGGAATGAATGACTCAAAAAAACCCTGAAGACTTGAAACAGTTGAACTTATTCCAGTACAGAACCTATAGGAGGTTGTGTGCTCATTCTTCCCGAGTCACATTAAAGATTCATTTAAAATGAATGACCCATCGCTGTTCTCTATTCTAAAGTCTTACCAAAGCACCTTTACAATATCTTTTAAAACCTTTTCTGCAAATAAAAAACACACACACAAATCTATGCTTTATTTTTTTTTACTTAATGTATTATTTATGTTATTTTTCTTATTTCTAGGGATGAACTCGAACAGTACAAGAAGAATTTTCAGCATGAACTCCAAGCACGGTATAGTATTATAGGATGTACTGCTGTTTTTAAGAGACCTTGGCAATAGTTTTACAATTTCAAAACTGTACAGAAATGCACATTTTTCTTATTTATATCAAATGTGACGGGAGGAGCTTACGACAGACACAGTGGGTGTGACGTTAGGCCTCAGAGAGGCTTAATACAAAATAAAGTGTCCAGGGAAAAGGAAAAGTGTCCAAAATAAATGGGGGAACTGGTGTCCTCATCGAGTGCAGGTAGGGTAGTGTTTCAGGGGGAAGGGTCCAGGTAAGGGGCGGAGTCCGGCGGCGAATAAAGGACGGTGATGACAGTCAAGAGCAGAGGTAGCCGACTCGTCACGCAAAGCAATATAGACATACTCACCAGTCATGTAATTCGGTACAACACCTTTTATCGTCTGAATTTTGCCTTTATTCATCATAACATATTTTGAAAAAAGTACAGGAAACATTTCTTACCATGTGGTGGCTTCTATGAGTAATCACTCTCCAAGTCTCCAAGTTAGACTTAATTGTTGTTGTCTTTATTATAAGAGTTCACACACACAGCGGAAAGTAAGTGAACACACCGAGAGTAGCTGGGGGTTTGGTGCGTTTGTATTAAATTTCTCAACATCTTTACTTTAAGTTCCTTCAGATTTCCTATTTCTGTGATAACTACACTGTTTGTGGCCATTCTCATCTCTACCCTTCTCCTGCCTTTGCTTCTGTCTGTCCTCCCACTGCCTGCTCTCCTTTCTGGGGGCATGTCTGTGACTGTTATGTTCCATGTATCCTTGAGGGCTGAGGACTTTGACAATTTAAAAGGGAGTCTTCGTGTCATTTTCAGATTCGATCAAAGATGTGCCTAGATCTCTATCTTCCTTGCTTGTGCCTACCCTCCCACTAGTGTATGAGTGGTTTTCTGACAGTGAGGTATAGATTACTCACAAACAAAGAGAGTGCACCTTGACTAAAGGGTATTCTGACACAATTTGTCATAATTGTTAGCGATACCTGGGCTCTGTCTAGTCAAGAAACCACTGACGGTTCTTGCAGTGGTCTTTGTCAGCCATACTTGCATCAGGGAAGAATGTAAAGGTTGCATTACATCCTTTAATTGTCTAAGAATCTGCACTGTCTCTAGATGGCTGGGAGCTAGGAGACTCGGGTAAGGAGCAGCTAGTTTTTCTACCTATTGTGGAGAAAGAAGCTGTATTATAGGAGTGAGTGGAGCCAGCAATCATGGCCGGTCCAATAGGAGCAGTAAAATTCACATTTTCCAGCTGAATGCGTTCTTCAGTTCAGTTTGCTTATAGAGGAGGTGACTGCATTCCTCCAGTTCACTAGTTCTTGTTTTTATGTTTTCACAACTCTGTTCTCTTGTCAGTGGCAGACTGTAAACTTTTATTATTTGAAGACAATAAACACATTTTAGCTCTTAATCTCGAATTGTCTTCACGCAAATCAGCCAAATGTCACACTTAAGGACCGTCTGTGTGTGCCCCTTGACCTTAGGTTCGTCCTTGTGTGTGCCCATATTTGGTTATTTTCCTGTTCCTGTCCTTTTTGGATCATTATCAGTTTGTGTCCAGCTGTGTTTGTTTAATTGTCTTGTTTATTCTTCTATTACTTAAGCTCTGTGTTTTTCATGATCCTGGGTCCAGTATATACATCAGTGATGTAGATCAGCGAGCAAGACTATAATGCTTTATACATAGAGCCACTGTCATGAATGAACGGTCTGAGGCGTGCGGATCCATGTGCAGGCTTTTATTAAACGAAGGCATGGTCATAGCAGGCAGGCGTCAAACAGGGCAAACAGATATATAGGAGGCGAGGCAATAACAAAATCCAGAGACAGGCGGAGGTCAGGTCAGGCGGCAAACGATCAGAGAATCAGAAAACAGACAGGGTCAAAACCAGGGAAACCAGAAACAATAATCCACGAACGATATAACTATGAAACAGGCGAAACAATGCAACCTGCAGGTGAGTGGCTTGCTGCAGTCTTTATAGTCCAGGAACAGGAAGTTGATGCAGAGGGAGTGGATGCAGATCACCCAGAGGTCAGGGCTCCCTCTGCTGGCTTGGTGACATAGCCCCCCTCCTAGGAGCGACTCCTGGCGCTCCACAAAACAAAACATAACTGTGAGCTTGGGAGGGGGTTCCGGGAGGGAGTCAGCAAACTGAGACCAGGGAGGAAGAGACGGTGGGAGGAGCCAGGGTGAAGACGGGAGGAGTCCGGAGTGGAAGGCGATCCAGAACCCAGCCATGATGGTCAGTGGTGGAGCCGACGGAGGGAGGAGCCATGGAGAGGTAACGATCATCAACCCCATGGAGCCGACCGACGGCGGCGGAGCAGGTGGTCGGGGAGACTGAGGCGGAGGCGGAGAGCCGAAGAGCCAGGGTGACACAGAGGCGCTGGAGGTCCTAGGCGATACCGCAGGCTTCGGCGACTGATGCGGAGACGGGGGACGAGAAGGACATGGCGGAGCCAGAGCGACAGAGGACTGAGGTGGAGCCGGGGGAAGGGAGGAGCCTGACAGAGCCGGAGGGATGGAGGGATGGAGGGACGAGGCGAAGCTGGAGGAGTGGAATCCTGAGGCGACGGATGGTCGACGACCGACCAAGGCGTAGCCGGAGAGACGATGGAGCCTGGTGAAGCTGGTGGATTGACGGAGCACGGTAGAGAGGAGGGAGCTAGGAGCCTAAGGGAAGCCGGGCGGGTCTACAAGCCGAGGTGGAGTCTGGGACTCGGAGGCGGGACGGTGAAGCGAGGGATCCTTCACCCACGGCGGCGATGGAGACTGGCAGACCCGTGGCGAGCTCCAGGTGGAGGGCAGAGGATGAGTGCAGGGGCTGCTGGGATCCTTTGACGACGTGTAGCTAAGGTGGGAGGGTGGGTTAACTTGAGGCTTTGCACGAGGCGCGGGCACTGGAGGCTTTGCACGAGGCGCGGGCACTGGAGGCTTTGCACGAGGCGCGCGGGCACTGGAGGCTTTGCACGAGGCGCGGGCACTGGAGGCTTTGCTGGGCAGGCGGCAGCCATCTTGGGAAGCGGCTCTGGGCAGGCGGCATCCATCTTGGGAAGCGGCTCTGGGCAGGCGGCATCCATCTTGGGAAGCGGCTCTGGGCAGGCGGCGACCATCTTGGGAAGCGGCTCTGGGCAGGCGGCGACCATCTTGGGCAGCGGCTCTGGGCAGGCGGCGACCATCTTGGGAAGCGGCTCTGGGCAGGCGGCGACCATCTTGGGAAGCGGCTCTGGGCAGGCGGCGACCATCTTGGGAAGCGGCTCTGGGCAGGCGGCGACCATCTTGGGAAGCGGCTCTGGGCAGGCGGCGACCATCTTGGGAAGCGGCTCTGGGCACGCGGCGACCATCTTGAGAAGCGGCTCTGGGCAGGCGGCGACCATCTTGAGAAGCGGCTCTGGGCAGGCGGCGACCATCTTGGGCAGCGGCTCTGGGCAGGCGGCGACCATCTTGGGCAGCGGCGCAGGGCAGGCGGCCATCTTGGGCAGCGGCGCAGGGCAGGCGGCCATCTTGGGAAGCGGCGCAGGGCAGGCGGCCATCTTGGGAAGCGGCGCAGGGCAGGCGGCCATCTTGGGAAGTGGCGCTGGGCAGGCGGCCACCTTGGGCAGCGGCGCTCGGGCAGGCGGCCATCTTGGGCAGCGGCTCGGGAAGGCGGCCATCTTGGGCAGCGGCTCTGGGAAGAAGGCGGCCATCTTGGGCAGCGGCTCTGGGAAGAAGGCGGCCATCTTGGGCAGCGGCTCTGGGCCAAGGCAGCGGCCAGGTCATTACTGGAGCAGCTGTATCCTTTTCCTCTCAACACCCAACGTGAAAGCTGGAAGTCACGGCCATCTAAACTGAGCAGCGACTCACGTGGGCAAACAAGTTTAGATTTGAGCGGCTGATGTACTCCCTTGATGCAATCAATAAACAGTCCGGTATGTTGTCCTGAGTATAATCCTCAATCGATCGGGTACCTTGCTTGAGGGCCAATAAACGTCTAGCGAGGGTCCTACCTGGCCATGGATCAGGTGAAAAGCCGCTGGATCCTGGTGTGAGGTTGCATTCTGTCATGAATGAACGGTCTGAGGCTTGCGGATCCATGTGCAGGCTTTTATTAAACGAAGGCATGGTCATAGCAGGCAGGCGTAAACAGGGCAAACAGATATATAGGAGGCGAGGCAATAACAAAATCCAGAGACAGGCGGAGGTCAGGTCAGGCGGCAAACGATCAGAGAATCAGAAAACAGACAGGGTCAAAACCAGGGAAACCAGAAACAATAATCCACGTACGATATAACTATGAAACAGGCGAAACAATGCAACCTGCAGGTGAGTGGCTTGCTGCAGTCTTTATAGTCCAGGAACAGGAAGTTGACGCAGAGGGAGTGGATGCAGATCACCCAGAGGTCAGGGCTCCCTCTGCTGGCCTGGTGACAGCCATAGTCCAACTTTACAGAGCCAAGCACTTCAATAACACCCTATGTATGTTGTATCACTTTATACATTTGTATTTTTTCTTTTAATACAGTGAATATCAATGTAAAGAGGAGCTGAAACAAACAAGGTATTTATATCATTACTGAACAGTGAGTTATGATCATATTGTATTTTTCACAAAATCATTTCTTTTTCTATGTTTTGTTTTATTACATATGCTGCTTTTTATTTCTAGACAGGAACTTGATCAATGCAAGAAGGATTTAGAGCGCTTCCAAGCAAGGTATATAGTATTATAGAATATACTGTTATTTCTAACCAGTTCTAGCTTGAATCGACAATCAGTGAGCAGAAGATAAATATGAATGGGCATAAAATAACACTATATACTTCTAACAGCAAAAACTAGATGGAGCATATACAGGGAAATATAGTAGGCACCAGAATGGAGTCCTGTGGCACTACACATTAGGTGATTCAACACCCTTGTAAATCAGCTTTCATTTCCCACTGATTTTAGGAATAGATTTTGGGTAGGGTTAGGTTATCTAGTCCTCTTGGCTACGAAGTAGAGGGCATTCAGGCTGGAGTACACTAAAACAGGCCTTAAGAACACAAAAAATGATGGCCAAGAGCGTAGTTGAAAATCCAGCTAAGAGCTAAATTTTCATCGGATCTTGAATATTTAAACTTGAAAATTTTGTTGACACATCCCAAATCACGTTTTAACCAATAGATAACGTTTTAGCTCAGGGTGTTGGGTTACATTGATAGAATGTCCAATAAGTCACTTTTATTTAATACATATTCAATATAGATTGTGTCAAAGCGCTGAACAATGTTAAATAAGACAACAGAGTATTAGTAATGTATAATGCTTAAATCCTTAAAATCCTTAATTTTTTATAAATGCAAAGATGATCTCTGTAATCAAATGGACGATAATTGCTAGAAGTTAAGTGTCCCCAACTAAGCAAGCTAGAGGCGAAAGGTGCAAGGAACTAAAACTCCATTTGTCAAGGAGAGAAAAAAAAAAAAGTCTTACTTGGGGCCAGTTCTGCTCTTTCCAGTTAAATTTAATCCAGTTAAAAGCAGTATAACAAGATTTTAAAATATATGTAATGTTTAGTAGGGAGCCAGTGCAGTGTTGACAGAACTGGGCTAACATGGTTATACTTCCTGGTTCTAGTAAGGACGCAACACTAGGGACTGTAACACACACACACACACACACACACACAAACTTTGTATAAAGATGATTTACAACTGTTATAACAGAATGATTCAATATACCCTTTTTCTTTCTGCAAAATGTTTGTAAAATGGTCCTAAATAGGGTTTCTCATTCTGTACAATGTACCTACGAACTAAATTTAATTTTCATATAAATGTGTTTTGGCACAACTTGTAATAGCACTGGGAGGAGATGATTGGGCGGATCTATTGGTGAGGTATGTGGAGGGGGGCGAGGCATAGCTTGTTCCTGAGGGGACTGGACGAGGAATTTTGGGAAATCCATTGACGACTTCTACCTTGAACAGTTTAACCAAAGGACGAGATTAATCAGCTTTATCAGGGGATAATCACACCTTGAAAGATCACAGCGGATAATGTCCTCGTCTAGCCCCAGCTAAAAACAAGCATCCAGAAACGAGTTGTGCCAGCTTACCTCTTTGGAAAAATCAAGGAATTCCTCCACGTAACTCTCCAAGATCATCAGCCATGTTTTCTGTCACGGGATGTGGGTGTAGAAACATGACTCGATCACAGAGTCATGTAAAAGACTTTTCAATGAACAACAAATGCTTCAACAAGCAATAATCCATTAACGAACATCAACGACATCAGGGGGAGACTTACTGACTAATCAAACATAACTAGAAACGAAACAGGACTAAAAGAGGACAAAAGACATAGCACACAGAACAGAAAATATGACAAACACGTGACATATGGTTTACAGGATTAAATAATCAGATATTGTTTGTTTCAATTCGAATTAATTAGTACAGAAGTAGACACTTTAAGTTTTAATGTCAGGAAAAACTGTGCCACACTTTAGTTTCATACAGATTATATTTGTTCGATTATAGAATATTCATGAAATTTAAAAGTAGTCTAAAACTTTATATAGACAGATAAAAGTAAAGATTTACAAATTCAATATTGATTTTAGAACTTCATGGCCAGATCTGTAAGTTACTTTGGATAAAAAGCATATAATAAATATAAATTATATTGAACTACATTTAGACAGGGACGTGTAAACTGTTATTTAAGTTTGTGTAAACATTAAGACGTGATGTGGTATGCCGTCTTGTTGCTGACTACCAAATGATAGCTACATTTATTCTATCATGTTTTTTACATGTATGTTTTATTCTTTTTGAGGATGGCTTTTGAGGCATCTGTCGACATGGGAACCAGCGGTGCTTTATGTGAGGACATTAATAATCCTTGCAGAGAATCAGAGCTAAGGAAGATGTATGATAAATTGAGACTACAAAAGTTGTCAAAGCATATAATGGACATAAAAATGAAATCAAAGAAAGACAAAACTATAAGTGAGACAAAAGAAAAGGAACGGCTTAAAGCAATGCTGAAGGTAAGGATCTCTATCGTCGACAAGCTTAGTTCTCTTTTAGTTAGGCACCAGGGTTTACGTTGGTGACTGACAAATCGGGATCTCGCTTAGAGAGACCAATCCACTTTGAGTGAAAAATAAATGAACCAATGCGCACTGGCATGTGTTGAATGCATCCAGGTGCCATTAATCACAGCCTGAATGTAATTAGGCAGTGGGTGCAGCAAATATTCAGCTTTTCACTTTAGAGCCGAACTATCACATTATTTAGCTCTTGACTGCTCTACTGAGAGAAAGCTGAATGAGTTCAGCACAATCTTTAGAGCTCTTGGTGTTGGCACTACAGTGCATCAGCCATGGTGGTTTTTCCATGTTGAGTCGGTTGCACTACTCTCTGTTTGTGTTGCAGTCGACCAGTGCGCATAAGCACTTTTTCTCTAAAATAGCATTTACAGATGTGTTTTTTGAAGATAACATCGCATTCAGCAAACTCTACATCACATCTTTGCAAAGACATGTGGTTCTTGCATGATACCTGTGCTTTTCTGATTGTGGTCATTACCTGGAGCTGGGTGATGTTTACAGTTGTTGGAAACTGTTTTTAACTTCTTTTTAAGAAAAGACCAGGAGATTCTTGGTAAAGCAGTAGTTCGTTTTTATTTCGTTGCTGTAGTCATCTGCAAGAAGTCTTCAAGAAATCTTTAAGAAAATCGTCAAGCAATCTCCAAGAAAATCTCCAAGAAATCTCCAAGAAAAAAATCTAACTAAAACCTAGCACAGGGAGGAGTACATAGAGGTGGAGACCATTAAGACAAAAGTATGCAAATGCAGAACAGGACCTTAGCCCAGAACAGGAAATTTGCAGATCCGTGATCTATTTAGCATCCAAGTGTTATTTAAATGCATAGGTGCTATAGAGCCTGAAACAAAAGGCACAGCTGTACCTTTTGATTAGCATTCACACTTAACTTGGTAAAACCTGCCAGATGTTCAGTAACTGAAAGACAAAAGATTACTGTCTCAGGGCTTGGATTTCCTGCGCTTATATTGTAAATTACAGTATACTTTTAGATTGTAAGCTACGTTTAACCTTTTTTAAATTTGTAATACAACACAGTCACTGCTTCACATGCATGGGCATTAAGCACATTGAGGTGAATTTGTGGATAAGTCAGCTTCTCTTTGTTGAAAGATGATAATTTCGAAAGTTGTGAGCCAGACTCTTTTATCTTGGAAGGGTTGGAGCTTTGTGCCTTTGCCTCGATCTAGTTCTCATTTCAGCTAATATTTAGCTGTGCTGCTGCCCTTCAGGATTATAGACGTGCTGAATCAGATCTCTTTGGCAACTCAGTCGAGGACATGGTCTAACTGTTCTCTGATGCACAGGAGTAGACTGAGGCACTGCGACTCATCCTGCATGCAGCCGCTGCCTCCACCTACCCACCAGCATGCTGTGTTCACCCAGGCACTGCATCCGCAACAGTCTTAAGTAAGTGGTGATGTGAAGCTAGGTGTAAGCAGACCTTTACCCATCCAGGCCTCCATCAAACTTGGTGGTGAGCTGTAGAGCAAGAAGCCTCCGCACGAACATCAGAAAGAGAGGAAACTGCTCTTGTGAGAGTCGGAAATACACCTCTTTTGTAGAATTCGGTTTCCAAAAATCTTGATGAGTGGGTCTCTGGGGTCTTAAGAGAGCATAAAGGGTTGCGGACAAACCAACACCGGACCAAATTCATCCTCCTTTCTCACAAGTAGGCAACAGCATTGTCAAAAGGCCCTACTCATGGACCCTCTGCCAAACTGTGGGACCAGGCAAGTGTTGCACCACACACACACAGACCCCTCTTCAGCTTACACACAGACCGGATCCCTGCATGCCACCTCACTGCCTCACTGCAGGTATGTCTGTGGTCCCGCTGGTCCAGCTTGTATGGTGTCTGGGTGACTGTACATAGAACCGTCAGACTTGACTATGCGAGTCAAGTTCATCGAGTCATGTCCCCCAAACATCAGAGGCATCTGCTTCACATCAGTGAAGGCAGTTTATACTCCTGCTTATGTGTGGAGATTGCAGTCCTACTGGTGAAGGTTGTGATAAAACCAGTTCCTCAAGCCAATATAAAGATGGTGTTTTAAAGCCCCTACTTCATTGTACTCAAGAAAGGCAATTGGTTATGACTAATTTTGGATCTGCAAGTCTTGAACTGGGCCTTTAAACAGGCACTCACCAGGTCCAGTCACACGGCCTGCTGCCAAACCCTCTCTCTGTGATCAGACCTTGCATTTCTCTGGGCTATAATGCCCCTAGAACAGGACTCCAGGTATGCTGCTGTTTACACGGCAAAGGTTCCCACCATTCCTTTTAGGTAGCACCAGACCAAGCCCTAACTATGTTTGTCCTGTCTGAGCCTTAATATACTATGTTGACCGGATGCAAAACTTTAGGACCTCAGACTAGCTTTGTTTGCCACAGAGGCTGGCAGCAGTGGAATGCTGTTTTCAAGTATAGGATGGCCCACTGGATAGTGAATGCCATCATTCTGGCTTGTCAGATATCTGAAGACCTGATGGCTTGGTGACCCCCAACACATTTGCTGGATTCTATAGCCTTCTTGTGGAGCTGGTATCCTCTGGTGTTCTCACCTCAAACAACTAGAAGTACGGAAAATTCCCAACTTCGGAGTTGGTTTGCTATAACTGCTCCAGAGAGCCCATTCAGTAGACCTTATTGAGCTCCTTCATCCCTTCAGTAGCCAGATGTGGCGGAGCGTCCGGTAGTATTTCCGTAACGTTCTTTTCCTTAGTATAACAGAGTATGTTTTCCCAGTGTTATCCACTCTTACTGTGTGGGTAATGCAGTGAAACGGTAGCTGGCTTTTTTGTGGTTAGCCAAAAAGAGGGGATGCAGAAGGTGGGAAAGAGGTGCTGATATGCATTGACTTTTTTTAATTTACACTCAACGTGGATTCATCTGTCACTGACATGGCATCTCAGTTGCTCAGTTACTGTTCCTACATAAACATTGTTTACTGAGGTCAAACTGCGCATCTACATAAACTTGCATTGTATTCTCTATTACAGGATATTTTCAACAAAGCTCAACAAGACATGACTAAAAAGAAAGAATATTTTTATTCTTTTCCAAGTTGACCTTAAAAAAAGAGGAAGGTGAAAAGGGGAGTTAAAGAAAACAGAAGTCAAAAGTAAAAACAGCTAATGAAGGCACGGAAATACATACACTTATAAAAATAGTTGATTCGCTAATTAAAAGAAATTATCAATTTGTGGTGTCATTAAACCACTTTCATTTTATTGTTTTGTTTTAAAGCAACTTAAATACATTGAATTGGCTATCCAAAATATGCAAATGATAATATTTCACGAAGAGGCTAGAGACCTCCAGACCATGTACAAGGTAAAGAAAAATACAATAATACTTATAATATTAAGACTACAATATAAAATGTCAAGATATTCAATCATTAGTTGTTAATCAGTTTGTCTATCTGGAACTGTTTCAGCAACCTGACCCTCTGTGTGAGCTGGCTGATGAATGTTACAAGGTCGGCTGCCTGCTGGCTTTACACAATCCACCTCTGCTGCTCGACTGGGAGAAAAAAGAGCCGTCAGATTACCTGCCACCAATTACGATGGAAGACACATCTGCAAAGACAGCTCTGTAGATTTAAAATCCAGCATTAGAGAGATTAGAGACCTCATGTAAAGATTGATTTAGATTCTATACATTTTATACTTAATAAACCAATAGTCACTACTTTTAATGTGAATGGTTAGGGGTTGGAAAGCATAATTTTGTCACTACTTTTAGTAAATATGGCATTTTTCAATTAAAATTAAAAATACAATTATTGGGCCATTACATGAATAAAATCAAAAATCATGTTCCTGCATGACATTCAGTCAGATATGATTTTTTCTTAAGCCCAGCTCACACTGTGATTTTAGCCACAATATTTTAAAAAACCTATAATCCTAAAAAATCCTGAGCTAAAATCTGTATTCTTTGTTCGTTAGTTCCATTGGTTCACAATAAAAATTTTTTACGTCTGACGAGATTCTGGCAGTATCAGAAGATTCTTTGCATGGTGACATCTCCTATGACGAACATCAAACATTTTCATATTTCAAGAGATTTCTAGAGATTTCTTCTAAATGGCATATACTCCTGCACTCTCGTCTTCCACTTGTTAAATCCATCTGATATGTTGGCTTTCCTATGTTAATGGTACTCCTCATAATATTTTTCTTAAATATGTTGGTTTTACCAGCATTCATATACTTTTCGTGATAACCAACATTTAAGCCCAATGTGCAATCCAGCGACACTTAATAATGTGAACAATATTTTTTTGTGAGCACCCTTTTCTAATTCATTATGACAGTCGTACTGTGTAACATTAGTAACAACAGAGATCCCACAGATCATCATGTTCATACAGTCTGACAAGTACAAGTGTAAAGGACATAAAAATAGCATACTATGAGTCTGGATTTTTAATTCTGTCATCATCTACTCACCCTCTAGTACTTCCAAGTCTGTATGAATTTCTTTGTTCTGCCAAACACAAAGGAACATATTTTAAATAAAGTTTGTAACCAGGTTGTTTTTGGTCACCACTGACTTCCGTTTTCCATATCTATATTTTTACTCACCCTTCAAACTCAAACGACTTTTTCTGGACTGGTATGTAATTAGGTCAATGCCTGACTATCGTTAAGCTTCAGGACTATTCTATACTGTTAATACTTGGGTTGATATAATTTCATTTATTTCAATGTTAATGACCAATTATAAGCTGCTGCTTGTCATTTTCCTTCACTAAATGATGTGGCCATCGTTTGCTTAAGTGTGACATCCAGCATTTGGAGACTGAAGGTCACATGACATCAGAACTGGGCATGTGTTGTTATCTTGGGCCCCTCATTTGGGTCCCTTAGTTTGAGGGCACTAGTGCAAGTTAGTGAAGGCTAAGCCTTCTTGATGTAATTGGGCCTGTTTTTCCCCCACTGACCTCACTGGCTGACAGAAAAATGACATTTTGGCTGACATTTTATTTAAATAGTTTGACATGGCAAGAGTTCCAGTATACAGTAAAGTAATAAAACTCTCTTTCATCTTGCGAGAAGATCTGCAGGAAAGAGTAAAAACAATATGTGACTCAATTTGGTTGCTCCCCCTTCTATCCCTCATGTTTTTGGTTCCTGTTTAGGTAAACCTCTCCTTCCCCTTGAGTGTGACAGATGCAGATGGGAGGCTAATGTAAATGGTTCAGGTGTGACTGGTGAAAGGGTTTCTGGTCTCCTGGTGAGCGTGTGCCCCAATAAAGACCATTTGATAACCATTTGTCTTTGCTCCAAAGATGAGCACGGGAATGGTTCAGGGAGAAGTTTCACATTTGAGTGCTAAATGTTTGATTCTTTGATCAATCTGGGTATTTAAAGAAAGTGGGAACACCACTCAAGGAAGTTTTCTGTAAACAGATCTTCCCGTACAACTTCTGTGTGTCTTCATTGACAGGTACAATGACCTTTGAATGATACTTTTTATAATTTGTTTTAGTTTGTTTTCTTTATTTTTGTGCGTTTACTGCTGATCAGTTATGTAAATGTAATGAAATTTCATGAATTGGAAAACAGTACTCGCTGGCAAAATAAAAGTAAATCTTGATTAACTTTAATATTGTCTGAAATAACTTTTCTAGTAGGTTAGTGATTTCTGAGGTTACTCTTTTTGAGTCTATTGAGGAAATGGCTGCATTAAGGTAAGCAATCTACGGGGTAGCCTCTGACTAAGACCTGGACTAGCCCAGATGTGTCATGAGTCTGTTCAAGGTCTCTAAGCGACCCAGACTCCTAACGAACGATAAGTCGAAACTAGGAAGTATTACAGTTAATTAATGATCCAAATTCAATCGCAACTAGAGGGATCAGCAGTAACATTAAAATTAATATAGTCAGAATCACGGAAATTGAAGTCAGGTCAAATTATATAAGGTCAGTACTAAAATTGGGGAAATAAAAGATTAATAAATATAAGTAAATTTGCAGAAGCACCAGAAAGAGTCTACACACATACAGCCTTCAAACAGCCACTGGATTCCGGTCAGTGGGTGGACCCTTACAAAGTGGTGACCCCGATGTGATCTCCCAGTCCTAGGCGAGTGACGTCTTTCGGTGTGACAATTCGGATCTCAAAGAATGATCCAAACAAGGTCATGAGGTTTGATCTTCTCCTTCTCTGTCTTCAACTGTTCCAGTAAGTTCGTTTGCTTATCTTTCTAGAAAGTCTTGAGGGAAAGTATAGGCACACCCATATAGACACATTTTTAGAACGGGTCGACATACCCAGTGATAGCCGGAGACTAGGGAAACATCAGTTAAAGTGTAGATAGAGATGTGATGGAAACTTAAAAAAACTTTAAGCTCAGGTCGAAGCATTGGCGTATGACAAGCAAACTTGGGCAAGAGACACAAAATTAAAACTAAATTGTGTTAGAGACACAAATTAAAGATCTTGAGAAAAAGCTACAATTAGGCAAAGAATACTCCTCTGCACTCGAGGATTGTTGCAATTCTGCTGGATTTCGTGTAGCTGCGTTTAAAAAAAGCCGCGATAAATGCTACATTCTGAGAATCCATAAGCGATAGTGACGAAGATGATGCAGCTGTTGTAACCAGCAATGTTCTCAGTCCGATATCTCTGAATGAAGTTCGTAGCCGAGCACCAAGACCAAAACCCAGTGCGGGGATATGCGGTCCTTCTCCAAAGTGCACAAGTGATATGTATTATCGTCCTAATAGGCCCGAAGAACCGAGACAATGTAGTCCCATAAGAACGTAAGTCCGGCGTAAGTTCCTCCAAACCCGTACGAGTTGCTGTTCAGAGTGTTGTTCAATGGAGCAACAACTGCAAGGTTGTTGTCCCTGATATACAAGGTCCATCTGAGTTTGCTAGCCTGTCAATCCACCTCCGTGGAGAGTTTGGAACCCAAGTTCATCATGCCCATTCCTACCGAATATCACCAGTACTCGGATGTGTTCAGCAAAACCGCCGCCACTCACCTACCTGCTCACCGTCCTTAGGATTGCGCCAATTGACCTGATGCCTGGCACCAAACTGACCAAAGGTCGTATTTATCCTTTATCGGTCCCAGAGAGAGAGAGGCCATGGAGGAGTACATACAGGAAGCACTTCATCAGGGGTTCATTCAACCATCCACCTCAAGTTTCTTCTTCGTCGCCAAGAAGGATGGTGGACAGCGGCCTTGCCTCGATTACCAAGCCCTGAATGACCAAACCATTAAATTCGCCTACCCCTTGTCTTTGGTACCGGCCGCTCTGGAGGAGCTTCAAGAGGCCCGTGTGTTCAGTTAGTTAGATTTAAGAAGTGCTTGCAATCTCATTCCGATCCATAAGGGGGGCGAATGGAACACAGCCTTCATAACACCTACTGGCCACTATGAATACCGGGTTATGCTGTACAGGCTCTCTAATTCACCTTCAGTGTTCCAGATCTTTATGAATGAGATTTTCCGGGACATGCTAAACCAATTTGTAATCATATACATTGACAATATTCTTATTTATTCCCCTAGTCTGTCTGAACACCGGGTCCATGTCACTCAAGTCAACCCAGTCACAGGAATCTAAAAGCGGACGCTCTATCCCAATTACATCAGCCAGATCCCCCATAGACAGTCAGATCCAGGAGGCTACTTGGACTGAACCTGCTCAGCTGGGTCCAGAAGGGAAGATTTAGACTTAGTTCATACCTCTCTGGGATCTGGGCATCAAGGCAGCCACCGAACCCTCTCGCTCCTCCAAAACCGTGGCCCAAGATGGCCTGAGATGTCTGACGTTACATCAGTGGTTGTTTAGTCTGTGCCATCATCTCAACACCATGCTACCAGAAGGTAAACTCCTGCCCCTGCCTGTTCCACGCCAACCCTGGTCCTATATCGCGGTGGAAAATTGAAAAGACCTCTGTGTCTCCAATGGTTACACTGCCATCCTGGTCGTAGTGGACCTTTTATTGAAATCCTGCCAATTGATTCCCCTTCTGGGGTCTGCCCACCGCGATGGAGACAGCAGCAGCGCTGTTCCAATAAGTATTCAGATATTTCGGACTCCCTGAAGACATTGTGTCCGATCGTCACTTCCAGTTCACATCCAGGGTATGGAGAAGATTTTTTCCGCCTGCTACATGTCTGTCAGTCAGTTTATTTACCTCAAACCAACAGCCAGACTGAATGCAAGATCCAGGAAATCAGCCGATATCTCAAGGCCTACTACCACCAACGTCAGGACAGCTGGATCCAGTATCTACTATCGGCAGAATATGCACAGAACCCCCTCCGTCAAAGCACTACAGGTCTAACCCCATTTCAATGTGTTTTAGGTTGCCAACCCCCTCTCTTTCCCTGGACCGGTGATCAGCCAGAAGTCCCAGCAGTAGCTTACTGGTTCCGGGAGAGCGAGAGGGTATGGGACTCAGCCCACGTACATCTCCAGCAGGCAGTCCGGAGACATAAAGCCTATGCTGATGCCCACCGATCTAACACCCCAGTCTACCAGCTAGTTGATCGCGTCCTGCTATCCACCAAGGATATGCTTCTCTGGCTACCTTGCCAAAAGAAAAAGTTTAGAAAAAGTTTTACTAACAATTTAAAAAAACGAATCCTTATGGATCTGCCAGGTTCTGCCACCACCCAATCACAGTCTGCTGTGTGCTTTTTTTGGGGTGTTTGAGACTTTTTCCTGGGTGTAATTGCTAGGGTGCTTGGAATTTTAACCTGTACAAGAAACTGATTTCTACTTTACATATGCACTCGTCTGGGCACAGTGTAACGTTGTTGTTGTTGTTGTTGTTTTAGTTTGCTAAGGTTGTAATACTGTCATTGCAGGTTCTGAGGCAAAACCACCAGCAGATTCTAATTCTAGCAATCAAGTACATGATCATGATTGTCATTGACGGATGTGTGAGTGGTTCAAATAAAACACCCTTGGATACATTTTATGTTGTTCGGGTGAAACAACTATAAGGAAACAGAACAAAGCTTTTTTTTTTTGGAAGGAATTTTTTAAATACTGATATCATACCATGATTACTGTGGAAAGAAAAACAAAAATGTAAACGACAAAAATATTCTTTAGAAACGGATGGCATACCAGAGATGCTGTGAGAGGAATGAAGTTTAGTTTCTTTAAAGTCACGACATACCAAAGATACTGTGAGAGGAATAAAACTTTTCTTCAGAAACATACCAGAGATTTGGTATGGATATGGCTCAACAGCAATTTAAGAGCTTGAGCAGGTTTCTTTTAAGCACTTGCAAAATCCATTTTTGTAATTGTAGTTTAACATTTATACTTACAATTTCGTTGTGAAGCATTCTTGATTATCTGATTGCTACATTTTTGAACCTTGCCTGCCTGTTTGACTTCACGGATCTGCCCTTTGGACTCATTACCTTGATTAAACTGCCGTTATGGTTACGACTCACTATTGTTAATCGGATTATCCCTGTGTTGGTTGCAAGATCGGACTGTTTCACTGTTACTGACCCATTGCCTGGCTTACCGTTTATGCTTTCTGTTTCAACCCTTGTCAATAAAACTTCCGCAAATGGATTCGACGTCGGCTTCCGAGAGGAAAGAAACTTAGTTTCTTTATAAAGCCACAAAATACCAGAGAGGCTGTGAGAGGAATGAAGCTTGTTTTCTTTAGAACATGACACCACACCAGAGTGAAAGTATGAAGATATATCAGTAGCAATTTGAGTGGTTGAGTAGATTTGCACCTGCAAAATAAATTTTACAACAAACAAATGCAAAATTTGTCTGATTCTTAAAAGCTTTTTTATTAAATAAAAACTAAATTTGTGAATTAACAGAAATTATTGAAATTATTTGTAAGGTTTTCTTATTTCTTATCATAGGCAATATAGATTTTTTTTTTCTAAATCTATTTTTTGATAATTTAGGTCTGTCATGAATAAATAAATGGCAACAAAACTCCCAGTAGGTGGAAGCAAGGCCCTGTTTTAATAAATTATCGTTTGAATCATTCAAATCAAAGATTTTTTCTATAAGAAGCAAAACAAATGTCTGTGTCCCGATGTGCATAATAGCTATCTTAAATTCTATGTGGTATTAGTTGTATTTAATACTATTAGGAAGGGTGGATAGTAGGATATACACATTGGGAAACAAGTCCATCTGAAATCACTGGATTACTCGAAAGGAACACTTTGTGCTATTGTATTGTTTCAGTGTTTCTTTCTAATTGCATGCTTTTGGACTATTAAGACGTGTTTATTAATTAACATGTTTTTTTGCAAACAAAACAACAGCTGCCCTAAACAGCTTTAGGGAAGTCCTAAAGTTCGTCCACTTTAGGACTTGCCTATCAAGAATGTTTTACTTGTTTGCTGTTAACTGCTCCTCGAAGTTTACAGATCAGTTCCACATCCATTGAAAGTTCTCCTGGCGAAGCAGTCAGTGGATATACCAGAATATTAGAGATGTATTCTGCCCCAAGACAGCGACCAAATCACCACCACACTGGTCAAGGGACTATGCCCTCAATCTCATACCGGGTGAGCCCACTCTCGCTCCCTGAACTTACCCCCAGGGAGGAGTATGTGAAGGAGGTGCTCGAGGAGGATTACATCTGCCCTTCTACTTCCCCTGCTGCTAACAGTTTTTTTTTTTGTGGTCAAGAAGGTCGGAGGATTCTATAATCCTCCGTCATTCTTGGCCACAAAAAATATGCATAAACTACAGATCACAAGACTGATCTACTCCAAGAGTCTGATGGAACACCAAGGACACGTTACAGGGGTACTCCAGAGGCTACGCGAATACCAATTGTTCCTGAAAGCTGAGAAATGCACCTTTTGTCTCCCCTCAGTACAGTTTCTGGGGTACGTCATCAACTCCAGAGGCGTGTGGATGGATGGGGGTAAAGTTCTGGCCAGAACTCACCTCTGTGAACGAATTCCAAAGATAAATAGAATTTGCTCATTTCTATTGTTGCTTTATCAATACATTTAGCATCATCTTCTGCCCTTTGATGTCTCTGTCCTGGACTCCAGCAGCATCCCAATCTTTCACCACATTGAAACAATCATTTACAAATGCACCGCTCCTCATAAACCCTAATCAGTCGCTTTCATTGTAGAGGCTGATGCATCCATTACTTTGGTAGGAGCCATATTGTTCCAGCAGCAGGGTAAACCAGCTTGACTCCATCCATGTGCCTACTTCTCCAGGAAGCTCAGCCCAGTGGAAATAAACTATGACATCAACAACAAAGTGTGTGGAGGCATTGGCTAAAAGGCACTGCACATCCCTTCATAGTATGGATGGATCATAAGAATCTGCAATGCCTTAGAGATGCCAGGAGAATTCTGAGAACATCGTTCCTGATGAACTCTGTGTTAGCTCCTGATAATCCGTTGGGCTGCCCCCCAGGTTGAAAGTCCCCTGCCAATCCCAAATCGCCCTTGGTCAAACCTAAGAGTGGATTTCATTACAGATCTACTATCCACTGAAGGGTAATAAATGCCAGAACTTGGAGAATCAATCCACAATTACTAGGATACAAGTGTTACCTTCAAAGGTTTGCCCATCGCCCTGGAAACAGCGAATCTGCTGTTTAATCAAGTACTCTGGTTGTTCAGGCTCCCTGAAGACATTGTATCTGACCGCAGACCCCGGTTTATATCCAGGGTATGTTTACATATTATCTCCTTCATCTTCCCTGTACTCCTAATTCCTGGAAAAGATAAGAACTGTTCTCAGAATCGCTGTGATTCCAGTCAATAACTTTCTAAGGACAAAATACTCATCAGATTCCTATGCCATAAACCTTCCATGCTCATCTGTGCATATAAACCTTATTATTGTTTTACCTACCTCCTGTGTGTGTCTGCTTCCGTTACAGCAGCAAGTCAGGTAAGTGGAAAAGTGAAGCTGAGTCAATTTCAAAAAGATTCCTACACTTTAAGTTTCATTTAAATTATATTGTCCAATTTATCCCAGAAATGTGTCTTTTCTTGCAGTGTCACTCTTTATTGCTCAGTTCCAATAATTAAAATAAGAAACATGCATTGAGAAAGCCAACCTACTGATCTGCTACTTAAGCTTATTAGTGGTGCTTGCCTTGAAAGGCGAAGCACACTATTACTATTCCTCATACTTATTCTTACTTATTATAATAGATTCCGTACAAATTTCGTTGTGTAACTTGTCCCGCAGTTTTCAACACAGACCCAAGAAACAGGCGTCAAATTGTGCGGGATATTGAGGAAAGGTGTGCTATGACTTTTATAAGCGTTCTGGTGTACGATGATTGTACAATGGACGAAAAATCGGCCGAAAAATAACATTGACTTTGCATTGCGACCGACTTTGATGGATCGTAGCGCAGAGCGAGAATCCATCAAATGAAGACTTCTAGAGTCATCATTATAGCGCCACCTGAACAAAATTTAGAAAATAACCCAAACATTTTGATATGATTGATTCAGTCACACAATTACTCTCGTGAAGTTTGTAAGTACAAAACACAAGATACTTCTGATTTCAATAAAAATAAGGTTTTATTGGATAAGCCTAAGACATATAACCTAATCTAACACATTAACATATGCAATTTCATAAACCCAAACAAATATCAATCACTTAACCCTCACACTGAGTTTTCAAACAGGTTAAAATTCATAAATGCATAAGCTCAGAGTGTGGAGGTTACTTGTGGTATACAAGAACACATGGTCCAAATTTTCGACCTGCCAAAATGAACTCAAAACAAGAATTGTTTTGGCCAGAATTTGTTCGAAAGGACATCATTTCAGTTCATTCTTTGATTTCATTTGAAGTATATTGGGGACATAAGGCTAATTAGATATTTTGATTTGATCAAATGTGATACTCAGGCTATGAAGTTGTTTTTTGTACTGTATTCAGTCACATATTTTATTGTGGCCATGGATTTGTTCACTCATGAAGTCCAGTTTGGTTGTTCTTGTTTCACCTGATCCTAAATCAGTAGCAGTTGCCTGCATTTCAGTGGAGCCAAATTTGATCTCCAACCTGACCTGTCGCTTTGTGCCTATGCAAGCGATAGGCATGTTAACTGATAAAGAACCAATCTCTTCTACTCCCCATTCATCGACAAACTTTACTTTTTGTCTTCCAGAGCTGTAAAATGTTATTTTTACCTCTGTTTGTAGTGGATCTGCTGGGCTTCTTATGAAAGTACGGACTTCTTCACATCCAACTGACTCTCCTCTGCTGACAAGCTGGTCAAAGCAGACATCACAGAACAATTTTCCTTCTGTGTTTCTATATTTGCTTTTGTCCTTGTGTTTGGTTTCATCAAATATTTCACATATACAGAACCCATATGTGAGAGCACTAATACGAGTTTTAACCACGGGATCCACGGGATATACAGGATCGCTCCCTTTAAAATTACTGGTTGAGGTTCAACAGGGCAAAGTACTTTGTATACGCTGCCAAATCGTTTCTTCATGAATTTCCTCAGAAAAGAACACTGAGCATAGCCTCCCACCAACAACATGTACTCAATCTTCAGCTCTGTGTTTTTAAGGATCTGTTTAATTGTGCTTTCTATAGCACTCAAGCTGGTATCAAAGAAGCTTTTTAGCTTTTCCTGTTCAATGAATATTCCACCATCATCCCACTCTACTCCCTGAACATCCTCAAAATAACTTTCCATGCTTTGTTTATCTTTAGCGAGTGTTTGTAAGCTGCTAGGACATGAAATCCTCACAACATCATCACAAGATTTTATAAGTGCAATGTCATACTTCAGTTTAAGTGCTTCACTTGGGTATTCCTTCTCAAATTTCTCAAAAATTTCTTCTGTGAAAATGTCTTTAAAACAATATATGACATTCTTGTCTACTGACTGTCCACCCATGTCATTTCCTGTTGCAGCATGCAGCTCCTTCAGTTTGCCATCGTGCAGCACCTCATGGACCGTTATGTCAATAGTACCACCTGCAAGATACAAGAAAAAGAATACAAACATTACTCTATATATACTGTATATATATAATATAATAAAAAACACTTGAAAATCACAAACGCATCAGAACAGGTGAAAATTTACGTCTGATATGGGTTTCAGAAGTGGGTGACAGCGCCACCTATACACTTTTAAATGTGTGCGCCTTGAGTAATTTATGACAAGAGTGCACCTCAGAACACATACACCATAGCATATGACGTACTAATAATACTAATAATATCATACTAATGATAACAATAATAATAATAGTAATAAATAATATTACACACACAAATATATATACTGTAAATTCTGGACTATAAGCCGCTACTTTTTTCATAGGTTTTGGACCATGCGGCTTATACAAAGGTGCGGCTATTCTGCAGATTTTTTCCACCGCTAGGGGCGCTCTAGCTGGAATTAGAATCAAAACTAAGACAAAATAAATGCAAAGAAGAATACGCTAGTTCAAGAAGAATACGCTAGTTCCTCTTTAGCAGATATAATTCGGTAGAAGCGGATAGAAGGACGACAAATTACCAATCCTGTCAAACTCTATCTTTTCAAATCCTCACCCCTTCATCATGGAACCCACACGAAGAAGTTCGTATGATGCAAGTTTTAGGTTGAAGGCCATCGATCTCGCTATACAAGAAGGAAGACGCGCTGCTGCTCGGAAGCTTAGCGTCAATGAGTCTATGGTGAGACGCTGGAGGAGGCAGCGGGAAGAGCAAAACTTTTTTAAATAGAGCGGATGCGGTTTATATGCAGGTGCGCTTTATAGTCCAGAATTTACGGTACATATATACACGCACACACATCATAAAATATACAGTATATAGAATCAATACACATTTTACATTTCAATTACTAAGCAATTGATTAATTAGTAATCCATTAAATTAGTAATACAATAAAATAGTAATTCAATTACCAGTTAAAGTAATGCAATACATTTTTAGAGAGTGCAGTTATTTCAGTACAATGCTGATCTAAACTGTAAACTGTAATCTAAAGAGTTACCAAGAATTTTTTGCATCTGTTGAATTACAAAATCACTAGTGTTAAGTTAGTTAGTTAATGAGATAATTACGTGTTTAATTAAGTGATGTGTGAGCATTACTAATGAACACTGAAGAAAAGAGAAACACAAGAACCCCCGCTGACTACATCTATAGCCTTAGATGAAAGCAACTGAAATAAGACTTTTAAAGGAAAGGATTTTACAGGAATTTTAGCAGTGTACCTCCACAATCTACAACCATGTACTGGCTTCCTGGTTTCTGCTCCAATTTGTCTTCACAATCCTCTCCTTCTGCTATGAAACCATCACTTGGTAGCTGCTTACAGAACACAGACGCAGCCTCTGGTTCCAGAGCAAAGATGAGTCTTTCAGGTGTAGAATCTGTCACAAGACCTGCCTGCATGATTAATATTTTCATTTCATTTATTCTGTCTTACAGAAGAACAAGTAAATGTACTTTTATGTGTACATGATGAGTTTTAATAAGTATCTAATGTTCACATTTTAAGTCACCTCAACAGCTGCTTCTCTCATGAATTGTTTAGCTGCCGCATGCCAGATAGCAGGAACTGTTAACACCCACGTCACATCAGATGCAATGAACATTCGTCCTTCAGTGTTTTGTTCAATTTTGTCCAGTGCATGATCCTTCAGGTATCGCAGACTCTCAGAGAAAACCTTTATAGCCTTCATTGTTTTCCCATTTGATTCTGTGATCATCAAACCTCTGTGGATTTCCTTTACAACAAAAGTGTTTATTACATTAATGTTACTCAATGAAAGTGCATCAAATTAATCTTTCATTCACAGATAAATAATATGGTATGTAATGTAAACCTAAAATGGACAACAATAACAATAATAATTACAAATACTTACTTTTAGAGTATCATACCAAAGAAGTACTTACTTTATCATACAGCTCCATTTTGAAGTGTTCAAATAGATAGTGTTTCTTTGCTTCTTCATTTTTCATCAACATGGTGTATGCTTGCATGGCATCATAACCAAACTTCTTGAAGTTCTGTTCTTCATCAAACAAAATGCAGGTGGGGGTTTTGAAGGTTTTTAGACTTTGCTTCATACCCCAGGAAGGAATCCTAATTTGTTCTATACGTTTATCAGTCTTAAAGCTGAAGGCATATCCACTGTATGATGTTCCAAAATCTATAGCAATGTAAAGAAAATGTGCCATTGTGTTATAAGAGACTCGCTGTGTTTAAGAGATTTTACTTTCTTAATCAGTACAGTCCTCTCTTATTTATATTCAGAAAATCTGCTTTCACTTTTGTTTATCCTCCCACAAGAATGGGCAGCTCTTCTAAAACTATAAAGTAGACATTCATAACGAATGATCATCATAACAGTAGCAACCTTTGGGAGGATTCATATTATTTGGTTAAATATATATTAATCTAAATTAGCTGATTTATATTTATATTTTTCACAAATTGTGTATTTTTAAGTTTATTGCTCCTCTACAATCAATCACTTTAATGTTACAATTTATACATATACTATGTAATACGTCCAATTTTGTACATTAACAATTTGTTGCCTGGTAATTAAAAGGTTGTATCTGCATTCTGAGTGGTGTTGAGATACTGAGCTTTAAAGTTTTTGCATTCCATATAGCAAACACTACACCAGGAACTTTCCTAAATGAAAAAGTCATCTAGTAGTGTTGTCTAGTTGATGTGCAGGTATGTGCTGTATACCCACTAGGAAAGGTAAAGGATTTGCATACACCCACTTAAAAAAGCATGTGCATAACAATTTTGTGACAGGCGGAAACGCGTTCATTTATAATTCACCTTCAATTCACATTCAAAAAACAAAAGGTTAATATCATGTGACTTACAGTTCTGACTAGAACAGTGTTGCCTAATTTTTCAATTAAAATACTTTAAAACAAACTTGCATCTGACATGTTCTTACATCTCCATTCAAACCCACCTGTTTTTTTTTTTTTACGAATTTATTGATTACTTATAGCAATCCTATTGGCCATTCATTAAGACTCACTCTCATTCATTAGATACAAGCCTACAATACCTACAAGCCATTTTTGGGCTCTTCTGTACTCTCTGTAGTGCAAATGAGTTATGTTAATACAGATTTTATTTAATTGGTAACTTTTTCCTCTTATTCTATTGTTTTAATTAAAAATGTATACAATAGTATACAATACAACACTTTTGTGTTATGTTCTGCCTGAAATTCCCTGGGTTCACCCCTTTTTGCCCTAGATCACCTTATTGTTAGAGACTCGTAGCACACCTGTTCTCAATCACTCTTAATGACCAACCTTATTTAAATGTCTGATTGCCTATTGTTCTTGTTCAGTCCTGATTTCTGTTGGAGTATGTTGTCATCAGTCAGTTGTGGTCAGAGCTTTTGTTTTTTTTTGTTCTTTTTTGTGTGTGTGCGCCACTTTTCCCCTGCCTGATGTTTAAGGGAAGTTTTTCTTTTGGGATTACATTCAGACCTTACAATCAAGAAGTGTTTTTTTGAGTTCCTTTGTGGCTGTTCCTGTGCGATGACTCTAAGATTGTACTCTGGTTCTTGGAATTATTATTTTTTTGTTCATTATGAGTAAAAGATATCTAAAGAGTCCTACTCAAAGCCTCTTGTTTGTTTCCTCCGCAGCAGGGTTTCACCTGCTCCAGTGGTGCAGTAGTAAGCGAAGGGATTAAGAGAAGGGATTTTAACCTTCAATGTAGATTCCTTCAAATCTTCCTATTTGTTGTTACAGTTGCCAGAACAAAGGGATGAGCCTTCTAGAGAAGGATGCTATGGAGGCCATATCCTGCCCAAAGGGAGGTGGAACACATCTGTAACACTTCTCATTGTTGTTACTTTTACAAAAAGGAATAAGATGTATCGAAGAGCTGAGAATATGTAATATTTCCCTTCACATTTTTAATTACCCCATTTAGACCTGATGCTTTTATATATCTTCTCAAAAAAATGTAAAAGGACAAATGCACAGATGAAAACCTACAAGTCAAAATAGTCTTATCTGTTTCTTGTTTCCTGATGTTTGGAGATCCCCCCCCAAAAAAACTTCCTGACGTATCTGAAAGCACACCACCGAAAAGAGTGTTGCTGACAAATTGTGCATTCTTTGCAGTACTTCCACACATCTTTCCATATAGTCGTCCAATATGCAAAGTCAAGCAATCTCATGAGTGTTTTAAAACTTCCTAAATGTCTGGTTAATGAACTGTCGTGTGCATAACACAAAAATGAGTTCTTAAAAACATCAGGAACCACCACTTTTGTCCTTTCTGACCGTCATTAACACTTTGGTATAAAAAGCCAATTTTTACAATAAAATGTACCCTCATTGCATCATCTGCGCACTGACATTTACTGTTATCATAATGATGTTGGACTCTGGCTGATGTTTACAAGAGCATTTGGCACTACGTTACTCACTCCTTTTCTGTAGTGAACCACAAAATTGAATCCTTGTAGTCTGATTGTCCACCTCTCAAGTCTTGATGATGGTTTTTTGGATGATTAAACACCCATGTCAATGCAGCATGGTCTGTTACCACTACAAAGTACCTGCCTCCCAGATAATGTCCCCATCTCTTGACAGCCCACACCACCGCCAAGCACTCCTTCTCTGATGCTGAGTACACTCGCTCAGGTCCTCTCAAAGGTTGCGAGGCATAAGCTATGTGTAACAGCCTACTGCATTTACTCTTCTTAGCCAGATTAACCAACTACAGTTTTTAATCTCTTGATAATGCACCAAAACTCTAGGTTAATTTAGGTAGAGCAGAATTACTGTGTCATATGTGATCAAAAAACCACAATTTGATCCTAATGAACTATCTAACTACAGACCGATATCAAATCTCCCATTTATATCAAAAATATTAGAAAAAGTTGTGTCAGCGCAGTTATGCTCTTTCTTAAAGATGAATGACATCTATGAGGAGTTTCAGTCAGGTTTTAGACCGCACCATAGCACAGAAACTGCATTAGTTAAAATCACTAATGACCTGCTCTTATCCTCCGACCGAGGCTGCGTCTCGCTACTCGTTTTATTGGATCTCACTGCTGCATTTGACACTATAGATCATAATATTCTCCTGGAGCGTTTAAACACCACTGGTGTACAGGGACAGGCTTTAAAGTGGTTTAAATCATACCTATCAGACCGTTATCAATTTGTAGATATAAATGGAGACCGCTCTAGTATAACGCCCAAAGTGTGGTGTGCCTCAAGGATCAGTTTTAGGCCCCTTACTGTTCTCTATATACATGCTGCCCCTGGGGAACATTATTAGAAAGCACAGGGTTAATTTCCACTGTTATGCAGATGACACACAGCTATACATTTCATCTAAGCCTGATGAGTTATCAAAAATGTCTAAATTAACAGAGCGTGTTAAAGACATAAAAGACTGGATGACTAGAAATTTTCTTCTATTGAACTAATAAAACAGAGGTGCTTCTTATCGGAACAAATTCATGTTTACAGCAAATTTCTGAGCTCAAACTACAATTAGATGGATGTGATATAAACGTTACTCTGACAGTTAAAGACTTGGGTGTGATATTGGACAGCAACCTGTCCTTCGAACACCATATCACTCATGTTACAAAATCTGCCTACTTTCAACTTAGAAATATTGCTAAACTCAGACACATGCTCTCTCTCTCAGATGCAGAAAAGCTAGTTCATGCGTTCATGACATCTAGACTGGATTACTGTAATGCGCTGCTTGCTGGTTGTCCAGCATCTTCAATAAACAAGCTTCAGTTAGTGCAAAACGCAGCCGCTCGAGTTCTTACCAGGACAAGGAAATATGATCATATAACCCCAGTTTTATCCTCCCTGCACTGGCTGCCTGTTAATTTCTGAATTGATTATAAAGTACTGTTACTGACCTACAAGGCTCTAAATGGTTTAGCCCCCATTTATCTGACCAGCCTTCTGTCTCGCTACAACCCGTCACGCTCTTTAAGATCTCAAAACTCAGGGCTCCTGGTAGTTCCTCGTATAGCAAAGTCCACTAAAGGTGGTCGAGCATTTTCACATTTGGCACCCAAACTCTGGAATAACCTTCCTGCTAATGTTTGGGGATCAGACACACTCTCTCAGTTTAAGTCTAGGCTAAAGACATATCTTTTTAGCAAAGCATACTCATAAAGATTCACATAAACCTATGCTACAGTACATTGTGATTCCCAATAGTTTGAATGGCCGCTACGCTAATTATCCTTTTGTCTGCACCTCGGGATGCACATCCCGAGGCATCTAAATACCGAGCCTCCAGTGGACCCAGTGAGGAGATGACCTTCCTGCAATGACGTCGAGGAAAACTTAACCTTTCCGTCTGGACTAATTCTATCTTGAATTTTCTTGTATTGTAATTCATCCTGCTGTGTAGTGATTTGCTTTTGTCTGTGTAATGATTTGCTTTTGTTGTGTAATGATTTGCTTTTGAGCAGCTGCTTTGGAACAATAGCCATTGTAAAAAGCGCTATACAAATAAACTTGAATTGAATTGAATTGAATTGAATATAAAAGACAAAACCAGAAAAAGCAATGCAATGCATATTTGTAACTAGGAAAAAAAACAGGAAAGACGAAAAATAAATAAATGAAAACTCAAAACAGCTCACAAATGAACAATATGATTCACTCAGTTTCTTTTTTCAGTCATTCAAAACAACGGCAAACATTGCAAGGGAGACAATCCAAAAATCAGAACAGATGAGCAGAAGGTCAGGGGCAGGCAAAGAACAATCAGAGAGTAGGATAAACAGTCCATGGTCGGTAACAAGGCAGGTTAATACAAAAATAAATGCTCAGAAATGATCACCGTAGCAAATCAAGACATCCTAGACTAGTCCATTTAAATAGGGCAACTAATGAGCACAAGGCATGGTGATGGGGATAGTTGTGCGTACTCAGCCCCAGGTAAGAGGCAGTAAAGGAAATGGAGTTCAAAGGCCTGGTTAATACTCTGACGAGACCTGGTGTGGAGGAGATGGCCCAGTAACCTCCATGGTAACATACTATTTCTAGGTCTTTGCCATTTTCTTCATCAGAATCAATATACAGCTGAAAGTGTCAATAATATAATGAACAGGATCTGGATCTCTACGTTGAGTGAAAGCTCCTGCAGTGAAATCCATAATGGCCGCTATATAACCACTATCCATGGTTACAGGGCCAAAAAGAAATAAGCGTCATGCTGAAAAGAAAGCACTACCCCATTCAAGCATCTATGGGAGGCAGAAAACAATCCACTTCAGTGGATAGGCCTGCCTTGTAGTCACATGTGAAGGTTCTAAAGATCCAGAAGCAGGTGCACAGGGTGTCGTACACCTGTTAGTGGGGGTCCTTCTCAGAGATACGCACCAAGGAGGGGCTGCCACAAGAAGCATGAATCCGAAAAATCAGGTCTGGTGAGCCAGAATGGTGCAACCAGCAGGACCTGTTTCTCATCCTCCCTGACCTTTGAGTATCTGCACGAGAAGGCTTACTTTGAACCGCAGGTGACTCCAGAGGAGGAGATGGCAGGCCTAATAGCACAGTCTGGGGATGGGGCATCAACCAAGCAAACTTTGTCATTGTTCCACATCCCAATCAGGCTGAGCCATAGATGGCACTCTTGGCCCACAAGTGTGGCCATTGCCTTCCAGAGGGACTATGCTGTGACTTTAGTTGATGAACACAGTTCCTGCATCAACCTCGGGTTGGTACTACCCTCATGCATTTTAGTACTTGCACCTGCTTTATAGCTGCAAATGTCCCTAGTGAAAGCAGCAATCATGCAAGCAGTCAGATCCAAAGCAAAACATTGACGAGGGGTTGCACCTGTCGCCTATTATAACCGTATGACGGGGAGTAGCTTGGGATGCGTTAACCACTTGCCAAATTTCATTCGCATTTCTCATAATCAGAGCGAATCAGGGCTCCAAACAAGACTAAGGTTTTAACTTGCAAAACTGAAAATTGAAGCAGCAATTTTCAAGATAGATATTTATTAAAAAATTTAAACATTAAAATTTGTGTTGTATGTCCCTATAGACCATTTAATAGTTATTCAAATGACATACACAATGAGTGATTAGCATATTATGGTTTTCGACATAAACCTTGGGTATCATGGACAGATTTATGATGCTGTTGTCTTGAGGCCTCTTTGTGGAATTCGGCTCCTCATGTTTCAATGTTTTAATTTGTAAGAAGGTGAATCAAAACCTGTAAATGCAATAAGACTAATCTGAGAAGGGATATCCAAAGGAACAAAAGGACTTCAAAAGAGAATAAACAACACCACCCCCCTGTTGCCTTTATGACACCCTCCTCACCTCTTCCTGCTTCCCCCCCCACTGCCCAAAATGAGTTGGTTTAAAGTTCATTAGGAACAAGGCATTATAGATCATGTGTCTTATTGTTCTTCACTTTCATGTTTGGTCTCATTTGAAAGGTCTCAGTGCGATTGGTAAATTGGTCTCAATTTCACAGTAATCACTTATATTATGGAGAAGATTAAGAACTTGGTAGAACTGTGTTCTGTTGAGAAGGAGGTGTGCCCTCCTTTTGGGTCTCTGAATGTGTTACAGCCAGGTGTGACACTGGAGCATGGGAACCTAAACACCAAAAGGTTTATACAACTACATTTGGGATCTCTTTGTCTGATCTGAGTATATAAGGAAAGTGACAAAACACAACAAGGCGCTATTCTGTAGCCAGATCGGGATCAGCAGTAACATTAAAATGTATATAGTCAGAATCACGGAAATTGGAGTCAGATCAAATTATATAAGGTCAGTACTAAAATTGGGGAAACAAAAGGTTAATAAATATAAGTGATTTTGCAGAAGCGCCAGAAAGAGTCTACACGCATACAGCCTTCAACCAGCCACTGGATTCTGGTCGGTGGGTGGACTCTTACAAAGTGGTGACCCCGACGTGATCTCCCAGTCATAGGCGAGTGATGTCTTACGACGCAACAATTCAGATCCCAAAGAACGATCCAAGCAAGGGCATGAGGTTTGATCTTCTCCTTCTCTGTCTTCAACTGTTCCGGTAAGTTTGTTTGTTTATCTTTCTAGAAAGTCTTGAGGGAAAGTATAGGCACACCCATATAGACACATTTGTAGATCGGGTCGACATACCCAGTGACAGCCGGAGACCGTAAAAATCCGGGTAAACTGAGATTAGCAATACACAATGGCTTATCAGGGAAACGGCAGTTCAAGTGTGGACAGAGATGTGATGGAAACCCTTGCGTTACATATTCTTTTCCGCCTGCGTAAAAGTGGGGTAGATTTCAACTGGACCAACGATCAAATTTTAGCTTGGTATTCTACAGAAGGACGTAGATTGGAAACCAAACGTAAATATAGAAAACTCTTTGTTGCTATCGTTTATCTGCTCCGACGCAATGATTTGGCATCAATTGCGGAAAATTAACGTGTTATAACCAATATTAGAGACATAGAGGCCGCGTGATCGCAAGAGCTAAAAAATCTTCAGGCTCAGGTCGAAGCAGCAGCGTATGACAAGCAAATTTGGGCAAGACAGAGCAACACAAATTAGAGACACAAATCTCGAGAAAAAGCTACAATGAGGCAGTGCGGGGATACGCGAGTTAAATCTGGCATAAGTTCCTCCAAATCCATACGAGTTGCTGTACTCAAAACTCTGACAAATGCAGATGATGAAGTGACTACCATTAGCCCCACCCTAACTTGTGAGGAATGTTCTAAGCATAACGAAGTTGTGGGAATGATGCCTAGAAAAGGCCCTTTCCAACCCTACTGGGACAACTTAATGCTGCAAGCGTCCGTATACAATTCAGAGGTAAGGGACGTCTGGCAAATAGCTCTTCTCACCACTCCAGATGAATTAAAACCAAAGATGCCAACTGCGCTAAGAACTGGCGAGGTTATAGTCAAAGGCGAAGGTTAAGATGAAAATGCGGTGTTGAGAGAGATGCTCTTAGAATTGAGGGGACCGACGCATGCTGAGTGGAGCAAAATTATGGAAACAAAACAGGCTAACAGAGAGGCATTTGAAGTATATGCAGAGCATTTATGGGTTTACATTCAGGATTAGAGGACGCACAGTGTGACCATGAAGTTTTACTCCAACTTCTTAAAAATAATTCTCGTCCCCATATACAACAAGCGTTGCTTCACTGAGCTGATCCACCTGTAAATACATTTAGATCATTGGTAGGGTGGGCTACCAAAATAGAATCAAGGCACAAGCAAGTAACACACAATGGTTAGCAGAGGGAGATAAGTACGATCCAAAAGGACAATCACTAATTTGCTATTTTCATTGTAAAAAGCCAGGCCACATCGCTCAGCAGTGCCACAAATTCCAAAACCAGTAAATACATTTCAGAACTGATGAAGAGGGCCGCAAGCTGATATTAGAGTTCATTAAAGCATTAAAAGCTCTGATGGAAAACCAAGGGAATAAAAGCAATCCCCAATATGTCAGGGGTTGGCAGTGGCCTGTTGTGTTTGTGTTTTGTTGTCCTGGAGCACATGGCCTTTGTTTTGACAGCTCTCCATTGCTTTGCTGTTAACTCCTCCCCTCTTGTTAACCCTAATTGTTTCACACTCCTGCACCCCATTTCTGTCAATTATCCTCCCTACTTAATCTCCTTGTATTTTCTGTCCTTTGTCAGTTCGTCGTTTGATGTTAGTTCATTCTGACTCTGAACCCCAGTTTGCTGGTTTGATCAGATTTTTGTTTGTCCAGTCTTAGTCCTGTTTCCAGTCTAGTTAGTGCTGTTTTTTGTCTTTTTGACTTTTTGTTTTGTTAGTTTCTCGTTTTCCCCCGTCTTATTGAACTGGAGAGATGGGAGCCCATCTCTCCAGTTCACCTTTTACCCAGCTCAGTACTCTCCTCTCACTGAGGACCTTCGGGTGCCAGTACCTGTCTCGGTCCTCTAGCGGGTGGATGCTGGATGTGGCTACAGCGGGAGGCTTCTCAG
Organism: Puntigrus tetrazona; assembly: GCF_018831695.1. NCBI lineage: Eukaryota > Metazoa > Chordata > Actinopteri > Cypriniformes > Cyprinidae > Puntigrus > Puntigrus tetrazona. Next base: position 2,518,459 of record NW_025047681.1, read on the forward strand.
TGACTGCTTTGACCGGCCACCTTTCCTGCCCCACCGGTTGGGTCTGGTTCACCCTTCGTCCCATTGAATTGAGTCAGTTTGATGAGCTATCCTTCACCTCCTCTGCAGCTGGGATTGTGGCTGGAGTCGACTGCCAGCTGTTTCACCTTTTTGTTGGACTATTGCACAAAACCCTTATTTGTTTAAATAAACTGTTTTCCTTCTGCAAAGGGGTCTGCTCGTCTGTCCTGACACAATAGGGGTGCGTGGCCTCCCTCACCCTAGGAAGCATCATCAAGAGCGGCAACCGAACCAAAATTAAAGCTAGCCTTGGAGGCCAGCTAGCTAACATTCTTATTGATACCGGTGCAGCCTGTTCTTGCACAAATATTCACAAGTATTTACCAAATAATAGTGAAGGTACTGTATTGGGAATGGACATTATGTCAAAACATGGCTTTGTGATAAGCTGCTTTGAAAAGCAGATTGAATTGCAAACTAATAAAACAACAAAAAATTGCCTCCCTTCCCACGATGCAAGCATTATGTCCATAACCAATACAGATCCGGTCAAACTTCTCATCAATAAGCATAGCACGACTGCAGCCTCATTGACTTTGAATTATGCATCGAGCGAGAGCCCATCCCCCTCAAAAACAATACTGCATCAAGCCAGAGGCCGTAGCTGCTGTTCATCTGCTGTGGCAGATGTACTCAATCCCTTACTAGGGACCGGCAAGGTGACGCACTATGTAGACGACTGTAGACGATTCTGATTGCCACGGATGGAGCACTTGAGAACCACTTGCAGCTGGTTGACAAAGTTTTGTGGTGGCTAGGAGATGCTGGGTTTAAAATGAATAAAGAAAAGGCTCAGATTGCCCGAAGAGAAGTGCACTATCTAGGGTATACTCTGACTCAAAGCCACCGAGCACTAACAGACGACAGGAGGAGGTGCATAGCCGACCTACCACGCCCACACACATTACACTCGCTGCAAAATGTTCTGGGTACAGCAAACTATTTACGAGACTTTATTCCAGATTTTGCTAAGATCGAGGCACCATTGTACTCTCTTTTAAAAGGAAAAACGAAACCAAATGAGGTCCTTGAATGGGCAGATGAGCATGAGAAAGCTTTTTCAGATCTAAAAGAACATTTGTGTTTGGCTTGCCAAACCCATCAAAAACGTTTCATGTTCAGGTAGATGCGCACGAAAATACGCTAAGCGGAGTTTTAGCTCAGGAACATGGGGAGAGGTTGCGCCCAATCGCTTATTATAGCTGCAAAAAATCTCCTAGTTTAACAAGGATTCGACCCATGCACACAGCATGTACTCGCGGTGCATTGGATGCCAAATTTCAGCCTGTTGTTCTGCATACCATGCACACGCCCGCTGTTGCAGAATGCTGTTGCAGGGCCGAATCAAAGGAGTTTCCTCCCAATGTTTAGCGAGGTGGATAGCGGATATTCAAGCACACAAGATTGTAACACAAAACACACAAATTTTGCCACATCTGCTCGGAGATGTTGAGGGACATCCACACGCCTGCAACTCTGAGAAAGAGGTGCAAAGCCTGGTGCAGGATCAGCTATTGCCAAGCCAGATTCAGATCGTTTCTGCCAGGATAGCAATTTTTACGCTGCCTGTGCAGTGTGGGCCCCTCATCTCCCCGATTCAGATGAAAACCGGCAACTGTTAGTAAAATTGGCACTGAACATATCCGCACAAGAAGCCGAGCTCATCGCATTGTTGGAAGCCATTAGAACTCATAGCGAACCGATTTGTGTGTACGCAGACAGTCGCTATGCATTCGGAGTTGTAACTTTTATAGCCCAATGGCAATTGCGTAAATTTCTCACTTCCGCAGGAACGCCTATAAAACACTTTGACACTATAACTGCGATATGGCAAGCCATACAAATGCGAAAGACCCCCATTTATGTAGTTAAAGTACGTTCGCATATCAACAAAAATCCAGATGAGCATGAAACAAATAACAACTATGTTGATATGCTAGCAAAATTTGCAGCAAAACAAGGCAACACATGGAAAGGTAACACACCCTCTGACTCAGCTGTAAGTGCTATTAAAATGACTTGAAGCAATATCAAAAAGATCTGTGGATCTCTGGTGACGAACTTGCACCGCACTTGCAGAGAGATCAGACGGTCAAAATAATCAAAGGTCTAGTAATCAAAGACGGCAAATTCGTTGTTCCCGATGCACTTCAAAAACCGATAACCAAATTATATCATGATTATACCCATGTATCTGCAGCAAAAACTTTGCAGCTGATACAAAGGCAGTTTTGGTGGCAGGGAATGACAGCTGATGTGGAAGGATGGTGCAGCACCTGTCTGGTATGTGCCAAAATTAACCAGGGCAAAATGGGCCGAACAAACCTGCAATAGCCTGATCCACCCAAGGGGCCCTGGGAATTCTTACAAGTAGATTTCATTGGTCCACTTCCTAGTGCTAAAGGAGGATATCGTTATTGTCTTGTGATATTTGACAAGTTTTCAAAATAGGTTGAAGCAATTCCCACTCGCAATAACACCGCAAATACAGTGGCACGGGTAATGGCGAATCAAATCATCCCTCTCTGGGGAGCACCAATGCAAATCGAATCAGACCAAGGGACTCATTTTGATGGGAAGGTCATGAAAAGTATGTGCAAAATGCTGAACATCAAGCAGAGATTTCATGTTCCATACAGGCCACAAAGCTCTGGAATGGATGAACATGCAAACCGCACCATTAAAGAAAATATTTCGAAGCAGATGACCCAGCACCAAAACAAATTGGTTGATGCTTTACCAACTGTCTTGACTGTGCTGCGAGTGACCCCATCAATGGCTACAGGCATTAGTCTGTATGAACTCATGACTGGAAGGTAATGAATTTACCCATTGATCCACAAATCTCTCCAGCAGATTTGGGGCCACTCATACTTGCAACACAGCAGACTGTACTGGTAAAACTGCAAGAAAGATTAAAGGTGCTGCATGCTCAAGCTGACTTAAAACAAAAACAGTCAGATTTAATGAATGATGCACATTTTAGTCCGACCCTGGAAAGGAAATTTTCAGAAGGAGACATTGTGATGGTACGCATCTTTGTAAAACAAAGTGCATTCTCCCCTTGTTGGCACGGGCCCTATGAAGTTAAGGCAGTCTGTAACAGCTGCGTGGCCATGACCATAAGAGGAATAATTAAGGTGGTACCACATGTCTCAATGTAAACAATTCAAAGGTTCACTGAAGTAATTCCGGTTTTCTCTTTTCACAGGACAGTTGTTGCAATTCCATGGAGACCAGACAGTAGAACAGTATCTGGACCGGCATGCATCGAATTAGGGTAGCGCATCACACTCGCACACACCTTAGGATACGGGAGATGGGTATGGAAGTATACAAAGGAGTCATCCCCATATACTCCAATTACATACAAAGAGGTGGTCACATGGCCCCCTATATCAACACCAGAGTCAAGTTGTGGAACAAAAATTTGTTCTAAGACTGGTTCTACCCATCCCCCAAATTTAAACATTACAGGTTACACACACCACACCCTTATCATAACATTACTGCCTGGTACCAGCTTAAAGAGCATCCAGGTTCCATTACCGGCAGCATGTACACATTGTATCAGAATAATAATTATGGAATGGATCCTAAAAAATGTTACTCTACAAAGGATCTAGAACCAACAACATATAGATGCATACACACTGAAACACATAACAATACATACTTAAGGTTTACAGAATTACTTTTCAATCTAACAGACTCAACACCCGAAAATAGTGTAAAAACCTTTGTTTGGACTGGACGAAAAAAAGGGACTTACTGTGTGGGTAAATGCGAAGCAAGCTTGAACGATTTTACTAATCCTCAAAATTGTTCATGGACTTTACATCATTCTTTTAATTTAACCACGTGTGGATACAAGAAACCCACACAGTGCCCCAAACATTACCCCACTCCACCAGGCGGTGTAATTAAAGAAAATACAAATAAGACACTATTACATGATGTCAATTTAGTGATAACACATGTCACATATAACATCTCTAATATTCTGTCTGCCTACGTAAAATATTGTAATGCTGATGACAAAACATATACATGGCTACAGTCACGTCTAGATGATTTAGTTTCTGATTATAAAAACAGACTTGCAGTTCAAACTCCACCTGTACGAAGTAAACAAACCCTGTTCAGAAATTTAGCTGGCATTTTTGGATCAATCAATTCCACATCAAACACTTATAAAATAACAGGACAATCTCAATTTTCAACATGGTTGGCAAACCAGATCGCGACATATCTTCAACACATCACTAAAAGTAATGAGAATATTATTAAAGCGGTCAAATCTGAAGCGCAGGCGCTTTTGATGACCAGTCAAACCATTTTTAATCAGACCCGTACCATCGAGCATGACTTTGCCTGTAGGTTATATGCACAAGATTTGTTTACTGCAGCTAGACAAGAATTTTTAGATCTTCGTCTTCATAAGACACCTAGACATGTTTTAAATGATCTTATTGATATCTTAGATTTGCATAGATGGCTTACATCTTAAAAAATGAAAAACATTAACCTTAATGATGTATACTGGGAATGAATGCACCGGTTGTATTGGGTTTTTTGTCACCTTCCCTTTAATTCACCCAGACCAGGTATATTTAAATTCTACCACCATACGCTCCATTGGCGTTGTAGTTAAGGACCAACTTATCAAATGGGATCACCTTATGGGGTATATGACTTTAAAGGGTACTGAAACCTTATTTACCACTCGCACCTGTTGTCATGAAACATCTGGCTATATTATCTGCACCTGTAACACTCTACAACCTTTTTCCCCTAATGACTCTAAATTCATCAACGTACAGTCTTTGCATGGACATTCTGATGCTGTGCAAGTTTCTCACACACAGTGGTGTATCGTCAGCGAGATGAATTCCTTTACCTATGCAGAATTGAGCTGCCCAGAAAACCACACTTTCTTTTTAGAAGTGAAAGAAGACTTCTCAATGGGTCAGATAAACATCCTGGGAAAGGTACCACTGGACGTGGACATCTCGCCCTGGTGGGAAGACACTTTTTACGAGCAAAGTACAAAGGCACTAGTCAACACAATGGACTTGGTACAACAAATCATTTTGAAGACTGAGTACCATCTCAACCAGGCGCAAGTGGAAGCAAATCTGGCCAAGAAAACTGCAGAAATTCTTTCCAGTTTGTCAGCTCGTTCAGCGCAGAACGCTTACACCTGGTGGGACTAGATGTTCCGTGGATGTGCCATCGCCAGCATACTCGTCTTCCTGAAAACACTTGGCCAGTGCTGCTACTTCCGGTGCCTTCTACACACCATGCGCACCTCAACTGCCATGGCTATTGCACTAAGTCCATTGCAAGTGCCTGCAAAGGCAAAAAAAATAAATTTCCATTATGTTGATCCTTTGAGGAAGGTTCTAAACTTGTCTCAATGGATCAAAGGGCCGAGCTGTAAGGATGGATTTCACTAAGCAAGAGTTCCAGTCTACAGTAAAGTAATCAAACTCTCTTTCATCTTGCAAGAAAATCTGCAGGAAAGAATAAAAACAATGTGTGGCTACCTCTCCTTCCCCTTGAGTGTGACCGATGCAGATGGGAGGCTAATGTAAATGGTTCAGGTGTGACTGGTGAAAGGGTTTCTTGTCTCCTGGTGAGCGTGTGGCCCAATAAAGACCATTTGATAACCATTTGTCTTTGCTCCAAGGGTGAGCACGGGAATGGTTTAGGGAGAAGTTTCACATTTGGGTGCTAAATGTTTGATTCTTTGATCGGTCTGGGTATTTAAAGAAAGTGGGCAAACCACTCGAGGAAGTTTTCTGGAAACAGATCTTCCCACACAACTTCTGTGCGTCTTCATTGCCTGGTATGATGACCTTTGTATGATGCTTTTTACAAATTTGTTTTTTCTGTTTGTTTTAGTTTGTTTTCTTTATTTCTGTGTGTTTACTGCTGATCAGTTGCGTAAATGTAATGCAATTTCATGAATTGGAAAACAGTACTGCCGGGCATAATAAATGTTAATCTTGGTTAACTTATAATATTGTCTGAAATAACTTTTCTAGTAGGTTAGTGATTTCTGAGGTTTTCCGCATTGTTGGCGTGCTAGGGTGAGTCAGATCAACGATCAATGGATGGAGCCGGGGGCACGTTTTTGAGATCTTGACTTCTGGCCACCAAACTGGCTTAGCATGCTATTACTTAGGGAACGCATAAAAAATTACTCTTTTTGAGTCTATCGAGGAGATGGCTGCATAAGGTAAGCAATCTACGGGGTAGCCTTTGACTAAGACCTGGACTAGCCCAGATGTGTCGTGAGTCTGTTCTGGTCAAACAAGGTCTCTAAGCAACCCAGACTCCTAACGAACGAAAAGTCGAAACTAGGAAGTATTATAGTTACTTAATGATCTAAATTCAATCGCAACTAGAGGGATCAGCAGTAACATTAAAATTAATATAGTCAGAATCACGGAAATTGGAGTCAGATCAAATTATATAAGGTCAGTACTAAAATTGGGGAAACAAAAGGTTAATAAATATAAGTGATTTTGCAGAAGCGCCAGAAAGAGTCTACACACATACAGCCTTCAAACAGCCACTGGATTCCGGTCGGTGGGTGGACCCTTACAGAACGATAAGTCGAAACTAGGAAATATTATAGTTAATTAATGATCCAAATTTAATCACAACTAGAGGGATCAGCAGTTACATTTGAATAAATATAAATAAAATCACGAAAGATTGGAGTCAGATAAAATTATGTATAAGGTCAGTACTATAATTGGAAACCCAAAAGATTAATAAATAAATATTAGTGATTTTTAACAAGACGCAAAGAAAAGACCGAACACGCATTGACCTTCGAACAGGGCCTCTGGATTCCATTCTGCAGGAAAAGGGGGACCCTTACAAGAGCCACAAAGTAAGTGGAAATAGTCTAATTTATAATCCAAGTAGGGAGCTCGCCGGAAGACTTGGAACAACTGCGGCTAAACAGAAAGACAGGGGACAACATCAAAACCCAACACACATGTAACACACAGTATCTCTGGTATGCTGTCAGTTTTTCTAAAGAAAATAAGTTTCATTCCTTCTACAGTATCTCTGGCATGCTGTCAGTTTCTAAAGAAAATATGTTTCATTCCTTCTACAGTATCTCTGGTATGCTGTCAGTTTCTAAAGAAAATACGTTTCATTCCTTCTATAGTATCTCTGGTATGCTGTCAGTTTCTAAAGAATCTTCTCATAACATTTCTGTAATGTTACAGTTGCTGGAGGATAGAAAGTTATTTTCTTCAGAAACTGTGAAAAGAATTATACTTATCCCACCAAATTAGGATGTTTTTGATGGCCTCAGTCTCATTCTGTGTGGTAGAGAACTGCTTGGTAAAGTTGCTGGGTACGAAGCTCTGGATCATGCCCACCCTTGTTGAGATCTTTCAGTGCTTTTCCCTAAATTCCTCACAGTCACTGTAAGACCAGTCCAGGCCATCAGGGGGAACCCTAAATCTAGGCAGGAGCATGGAGCCTGGTCCACAACTCCACAACCATCATTTTCCTACAATGTAAGCATGATGAATGCCCCCTTAGTAGAGATATGTGAGGCAGTGATCATAACCATCAACCAGTGCCAAAGGAAAGATCACATCCAGAAACACACATACTATGCCTTTCCATAGGTGCTGTATTTAAAAAGACGTCCGCCTGTTAATGAAAGTTTTACAAATTAATTATTTTAGCCCACTTAATCGCAGAGGTGAAATGGTTGCCTGCAACACAGCAGGGAGTAGTGCAGCCACTGGAGCGACATTCTGCTTGCACCAGAGCTTCCCAAGAGTGTGCTCTCAATGAGTCACTTGTAGTTAGAGAAGTCAGGAGTAGATGGATGTAACTGTGTTTTGAGTGTTTTGAGCTTATTAGCTGATTGGCATGTTGAGTGAATTGGTGGGTTTTGTTACATGTGAGCCAAAATAATCACAATTAAAAGAACCAAAGACTACTTAAACTTAAACTACTTCAGTCTGTGTGCATTCAATTTATTTGATACAAAAGTTTCACAATTTGACATTCTAATTTATTGTGGGCGGCTGTAACACCTAGCCAGCAGAGGCCAGCAAAGCCTGATGATATCTGCCTGTTTGCCTGAGACCTGCCCTTCTCATCTGTTTGCCTGTTTGGATTCACTGCCTGATAAAGACCCATTGCCTGTCTGTTGAACACCGTCTCTTGGATTCTCCTCTTAACCTGTCATCCTGTCGGACAGCCTGCCTGTGTATGATCCTCTGCCTGAATTACATTTATGTCTGTTGCTTTATCCTCTAATAAACTTCTGCACATGGATTCTACGTCTGCAAGTCCTTTACACAATCTGACATGGCTGTGTTTAAAAAGTTGAACTGGAAGTTAAGTGTTGGGCATCTGATCAGAGAACTGACCCCAATGTGAGCCTGGTTTCTCACAAAGTTTTTTTTTTTTCTCCATAGGGTTTTGGATCCTTGGCGCTGTCGCCTCTGGCTTGCTTAGAAGGGGATACTTAATTTCTAGCAATTATCATCAAATTGATTACAGAAACAGTATCTGCATTTAATAACAAATTGTTCAATCTCGTCATTATACATCCCTATCATTGTATTCTACTTTATACTGTTCAGTGCTTTAATACAATCTGTGTTGTTATAAGCGCTATGTGAATAAAAGTGATTGATTATTGAGATGCACCTTTAAGAACTTATTTCGACTCACCTGCCATCCATCTTCTTTGCCAACCTTTGTCAATAAACCAACCTGTTTGCACTCTTACCTAGTGTCTTTGCCTTGTGTATTGTGACTGAAGAACGGACCTGAACAGACAAGGATACCCAGGCTGGAACTGCTTAAAAAACTAAATGAAATATAATAATTTTTTCCATTGCACTCAAAACTGAGCTATTTTAATACAGTAGTATTAGATGTTATGCAAGAATGCACAGTTTCTTGGGGGAAAGCAAATTTCTTTGCTAGAGAAAGGCATTTGGTGTTTCTTTTAATGGCATCAGTGTGATACAGTCTTTGTAATTAAATGGCATACAGCTTCTTGCTGCATTACGCATGTGGGCCAGGATCATAAAACCTGTTCCTTTCATCAAAACGTTTCACATTATAATGTGATGCAGTTTCCTCTTGACCATAATGATCACATTTCCTGGTCTGATGTGGCCTTTTATTCAAAGTTTAGTGTTGTGTGACCAAGTCTAAGCCTAGTTAAAATTGATTCTTGTGTGTTTGACTTGAAGCAGCACTGCAGCCACCAATCAGTGAATGACATCAAAGTATCGTGAAAACATTTGACCGCTAATGCTCTTCATAATTGCTCTCACGGTACTTTGATGTCAAACACTGATGGGTAGCTGCAGAGCCGCTTTAAGTCAAACACACCGAATAGAAATGCAAAGACAGTACACTCCTGTACTTACGGTATGAATAGGAGAAAGTGCAATGCGTATTATGGCAGGAAAGTCCCACCCTGTAAATGAAAGAGCCGATCATTTGTTGGTAAATTCGTTGCTTCACTGCAGCGGCAGTTAGAGCCTCCGGTTCCCATAAAACCTGAGGTCAGACCAGTCGATGCGCATTTGCATTGGTTGGCCTATGCTGAAAAATATGTTTCGTCACTCCAATATTTTGAATTTGAACTGCAATATCTAGTTCCCTTTCAGTCGGTCACTCCGAGTCACGTCGGATGACCGACGAATTGGAATCTCGCTTCGAGAGACCAATCTACTTCGAGTGTATCTAAACGAGCCAATTGAAGATTGGCATGCGCTAATCGCATCCAGCTGCCGCTGATCACAGCGCGTGTATAAATAAGCAGCGGGTGCAGCGCATATTCAGCTTTTCGCTTCGGAGCCGAGCGTAACTGTTCCGCTCCAAAGACGATCTACGAGTGTTGGAGTACGGCGTTTCAGCGGAGGTCGTTTTCCTGCGTCGAGTGGATTGCCACAATCAGGCTGCACTACCCCCCTGTTTGTGTGCAAAACGGCTATCCCCTGTTGCCGCAGCACTAAAAGAGCATTCGCGGGTGCGTCTTTTTAAAGACGACGTTACGCCTGGCAAAACTCGACGCGTCTTGGAAGACAGCGTGGGTCTTGCTTCAGACGACGTACACCCGTGTGTTTCTGGATGCGGTTGTTACCTGGTGTTAGGTGATGGTCACAATCGTTGCCTCGTGTGCCTGGGCTGAGCATGCTGAGGTGGCGGTTGTGGATGAATCATTTCCTCGCAGGGAGATGGTCATCTCGGAGTGATGGGCGGGCTCTGTCGCCTTGAAAAAAGGAGGCGGAGCTTGTGTTTGCTCGACTTGGTTCTCATCCTGGCTGCAGACAGGTGGGTTCCATTTCGTTGTGACACAAAGCTTAAACTCTGCAACCAGTGGAGCTGCAAAAGGGGCAGTCTGGACCCTCACGTGGGGTATCAGCTGTACCCTCTTGGGCTCCCCCTGATGATCAGAAGTCAATCGCTGCATCGGAAGGTGAGCCAGACATTTCTGGAAGTGAAGATCCGGTTGCTCTGCGTCTACCAGGCGTTGAATGTACTGGATACAGATCTAGAAATGGCGGCTATGCTTGCCCAGGCCGCCGAGGTGATCGGGATCAAGTGGAAACCTCCACTGTTTCCCGGGCCCTCGAGGCTGGATGATTGGTATTTAAGGGTGGCTCGCGCTGGTTCTCAGGGCCCCACCCTGGTACCTTTCTTCCCGGAAGTGCATGAGGAGCTTACTGGAATGTGGAAAGCACCTTTCACTGCCAGAAACTGCCCCAGTGGCTCCTCCTCCTTCACCACCCTTGACAGCGGCACAGCCAGGGAGTTACGGTGATCGCCCCCCCAGTGGAGCGGTCAGTTGGGATGCAGCTGTGTCCCAATGCCGTTTCCGCTTAGTGCGGTGATCCTGTACTCCCCTCCCAGGCCTGCAGGTACTGTCGGCTCTGAACGGCAGTGCCTTGTGCAGCCTGTGGACAAGCTGCGCCTGCAGTACACGCTGGCGTTGTTGCAGGTTCATCAGGCCAAGGCACTGAAGGATCTGCACAGGGGTGGTCATGACCCGGAAGTTCTGAAAGCGCCACGAGCGACGAAGGTCACAACGCGGTCTCTGGGTTGTGCGATGGCCACTACGGTGGTCCAGAAACGCCATCTGTGGCTGTGTCTGGTCGACATGCGCGAGGTAGACAGGACACGTTCCTTGAATGCCCCCATGTCCCAGACCGGCCTCTTCGGCGACGCAGTGGAGAACTTTGCCCAGCAGTTCTCCGCTGCCCAGAAGCAGACTGAGGTAAGAAACATCCTGCCTCGGCGTGCAGCTGCTGCCTTCACCCAGCCGCCGACGGCCCGCCTCAGCCAGCTTGTCGCCGAGGGTGCCCCCTGCTGCCGCCCCCGCTCCCGTGCAGCCAACGCAGCAGCCCCCATCTAGGCAGCACCATGGAGCTGGCAGCAGGGCAGCCACCCAGCCTGTCCAGGCTCCTGCCAAACCTGGAGGAAAGCGCAGGTGCAAGAGGCCCTCAGATCCGGGGATGGAGGAAGCTGCTCTGCCGGGCAGAGAATGTTGCCGCTACCTAAAACCTCGACAAGGGCGGTTTCCTCTGTCTCTGGGCTAATATGCAGCAGTGGGAAGACTGGGAGGACGAACCAACGGCCTACCCGCCTCACTTCTGCGGGGATGCAGGTAAGAGTTGCACACACTCAGACCCCGCTTCGGACCGGCCACGAGACGCCCGAGCCGGGTCCCTGCACTCCCCCTCGCTGCCCCATCGCCTGCACGTTGGTGGTTCCGCTCGAGCCGCTAGTTCGGTCTCTGGATGCCTGGTTGAATCTTCCCAGGCTATCCCGGTGGCTCCTGCGAATCCTTCGACTCGGCTATATGATTCAGTTCGTCCGGCGTCCCCCCAAGTTCAGTGGGATCTGCTATACGTCAGTGAACAATGCACGTGCCCCTGTCTTGTGGGCGGAGATTGCTGTCCTTCTAGTGAAGGCACGATAAAGCCGGTTCCTCCAGCCGATATGAGGTCGGGGCTTACAGCCCATACTTCATAGTGCCCGAGAAAGGCGGTGGGTTACGACCAATCTTGGATCTCTGCGAGTCCTGAATCGAGCACTCCCGTTCAGGATGTTGACAGAAACGCCTATTCAGTGCGTCCGTCCCCAGGATTGGTTGCAGCGATCGACCTGAAGGACACGTACTTTCATGTGTCGATTCTTCCGCGCCACAGGCCATTCCTGAGGTTCGCGTTCGAAGGTCGAGCATATCAGTACAAGTCCTACCCTTCAGGCTCTCCCTGTCGCCACGCGTCTTTATGCAAGTCGCGGAGGCAGCCCTTGCTCCACTGAGAGAGTAAGGCGTTCGCATTCTCAACCAACTGGATGACTGGCTCATTCTAGCTCAGTCCCGGGCTCAGTTGTGCGAACACGGGGATCTGGTGCTACAGCACCTCAGCCAGTTGGGGTTTCAGGTCAACCAGGAGAAGAGCAAACTCTGTCCAACGCAGAGGATCTCTTTTCTTGGGATGGAGCTGGATTCGATCGATCAGATGGCACACCTCACAGAGGAGCGTGCCAATTCGGTGTTGAACTGCTTGAATATGTTCAAGAGCAGGACGGCGGTCCCACTGAAATATTTTCAGAGGCTCCTGGGGCATATGGCAGCCGCGGCCACAGTGATGCCGCTGGGACTACTCCATATGAGACCGCTTCAACATTGGCTACACGATCGAGTCCCGAGGTGGGCGTGGCAAAGTGGCACTCACCGGGTTCAAATAACACCGCCTGCCGCCAAACCTTCACCCCGTGGTCAGACCTCTCGTTCCTTCGGGCGGAGTGCCCCTGGAGCAGGTCTCCAGGTATGCTGTGGTTTCACGGATGCCTCCACCACCGGCTGAGGGGCCACGTACAACGGGCATGCAGTGTCAGGGGTTTGGACGGGCCCTCAACTGCAATGGCACATCAACTGCCTAAAGTTGCTGGCAGTACATCTCGTCCTAGGCAGTCTCAAGAACTGCCTTTGAGGCCAGCATGTACTAGTCCGCACAGACAACATACTGACCGTTGCGTACATCAACCAACAAGGTGGTCACGCTCCCGTCGTGATGTCGCAACTAGCCCACCACCTCCTCCTCCTATGGAGTCGGAAGTTCTGAGGTCGCTTCGCCATTCACATTCCAGGAGTGTGCAACCAGGCAGCCGACGAGCTGTCGCGAGCTGCACCACCCGGAGAATGGAGACTCCATCCCCGTGCGGATCAGCTGATTTGGGAACATTTCCGAGCCACTCAGGTAGACCTGTTTGCCTCTCCAGAGAATTCCCATTGCCCACTGGCACACAACTGGCTGCGGGGCCTTTGCAAGTATGTATTTCCCCAGTGAGCCTTCTTGCACAGACACTGTGCAAGGTCAGGAGGACAAGGAGCAGGTCTTGCTAGTAGCACCCTACTGGTGAAGACTTGGTTCCCAGAACTTGTGCTCCTCGCGACAGCCCCTCCTTGGCCGATCCTCTGAGGAAGGATCTTCTGACTCAGAGACGGGCACCCCTTGGCACCCGCGGCCCAGACCTCTGGAAACTCCATGTCTGGTCCCTGGATGGGATGCGGAGGCTCTAGGTGACCTACCTCAAGGGGGTAGTTGACACCATTTCTTCGGCTAGAGTGCCGTCCACGAGACAGGCCTATGCCTTGAAGTAGAGCCTGTTCGTCGAGTGGTGTTCTTCTCAGGGTGAAGACCCCCGGAATTGCCCTATCAGTCGTGCTTATCTTCTTGCAGCAAGGGTTGGAGCGAAGGCTGTCTCCCTCCACCCTTAAAGTCTAGGTGGCTGCAATCACTGCAAATCATGACCCCATAGATGGGAGGTCTGTGGGTAAGCATGGCCGGATTATCAGGTTCCTGAGTGAAGCCAGGAGGTTGAATCCTCCACGGCTCCCAACAGTACCCTCTTGGGACCTGTCTGTAGTGCTGACAGCACTGCAGTAGGCTCCGTTGGACCCTTGCCAGCAGTTGTGCTAAAGTTCTTTTATCTATGAAGACGTTGTTCTGCTCGCATTGGCCTCCATCAAGAGGGTAGGGGACCTGCAGGCTTTTTCGGTCGACGATTCGTGCCTACAGTTTGGGCTCATGGATTCCCAGGTAACACTGAGGCCACGGCCCGGCCACGTGCCCAAGGTTCCCACTACCCCCTTCAGAGACCAGGTGGTGAACCTTCAAGCGCTGCCCTGGAGGAGGCAGACCCAGCCCTGACGTTGCTTGTCCCGTCCGAGCACTAAGATGCTACGTTGACCGGACACAAAGCTTCAGGACCTCAGTCCAGCTCTCGTTTGTCACAGAGGCCGGCAGAAGGGGAGTGCTGCCTCCAAGCAGAGGATGGCTCACTGGATAGTGGACGCCATTACCCTAGCCTACCAAGCACAGGGTATGCCCTGCCCCCTCAGGTTGCGGGCACACTCAGCAAGTGTTGCATCGCCCTGGGCGGTGGCCTGTGGCACCTCGCTGACAGATTTGTAGAGCTGCGGGCTGGGCGACCCCGAACACGATTGCTAGATTCTATAGCCTACGTGTGGAACCGGTATCCTCCTGTGTTCTCACCTCAAACGGGTAGAAGCACTGAGAGGCCCGGTTTCGGTCGGCTTGTTAACCGCTCCAGAGCGTCCATACAGTAGACCCTGTCGAGCTCCTCCATTTCCTCGGCAGCCAGATGTTGCGGAGCGTCGGCGCCAGGCCCTCTCGATGAATCCGTGAGAACCGGTGAGGGCTGGGAGCCATGTAAAGTACCCCAAGAGGACTTTATGTGTGTATTTCCACGGCATAGCCTTAGAGCCCGTGTTTCCCCGGCAGACCTTCTGCCCGTCTAAGAGGGTTCAATCACCTCCAATTTTCCATATGCAAACTGAAATACTGTCCATATGCGTATTCGTTCCGAGACCTCCTACGGGAAGGCTGGACTTCCGCGACGCCCCTGTTCACTAGAACGTGGGACGTTTCCCAGTGTTCCAGTCTTACGAATGGGTAGTGTTACAAAAGTAGCTGGCTTCTTGTGGTTGAGCCCCGGCCTACGCCGATAGACTGAGGGGGCTTGTGGGCTCCCACAGGACACTGGAAGAGGCAGCGTCCATGGCGTTTTGGTAGGGATCCCAACCGTCGGTCATCCGACGTGACTCGGAGTGACCGACTGAAAGGGAACGCCTCGTTACGTATGTAACCCTCGCTCCCTGAAGAAGGGAACGGAGACGCCACGCCCCGCCGCCACGGTGCTGCACCTCTGCTGAAGGGGCCGGGTCACTAGCTCGGCTCCTCAGCGAAAACCTGAATATGCGCTGCACCCGCTGCTTATTTATACACGCGCTGTGATCAGCGGCAGCTGGATGCGATTAGCGCATGCCAATCTTCAATTGGCTCGTTTAGATACACTCGAAGTAGATTGGTCTCTCGAAGCGAGATCCCAATTCGTCGGTCATCCGACGTGACGTCTCCGTTCCCTTCTTCAGGGAACGAGGGTTACATACGTAACCGAGACGTTCTAACCACTCTTTGTCAATCTTACATATAACACCTTTAATCCTGCATCTGCCACCATATCTTCTCTAAAGGGAGGGGTAAATGGGGAAAAAGTTGGTTGCAATTCACAACTAAAATGTGCACTTTTTATTAAATTGATTATTTTTTATTCAATGAAAATGGAAACAACTTTTACATGAACAAGAAAACAGCCATAGTAGTAGTTTCCTAAACTAATGATCTTTATCAAGTGTACATGTGCTTAAATGCCCTAAACGCCATTGATTTATTATAAAACATTCATCTGATTAACAACAATAAATTGTCACACCTGTATAACCCTCACTAACCTAGATTTAAAAAAAAAATCTTACCAATAATACATAAGTTGTTTATTTGTATTTAAAAATGATATGTAGCACCCCTCTCTTTCTAGAGTAGAAATTTCTAAGGGATTGCTCTTGGTTCACAAACAAAATGCCTTGTGATGTTGGATTAAGGCCTTCCTCTCTCTGATTATTCAGTACTTTCTCACTATATAGCTAATAAAGTTTTTTTTAATTTACTTTACTTCCTGAGTTCTATTTTAATTATGTCCTACAACTACTACAATACCCACGAAGAAATAAAAAAGATGATTTCACAAATAGAAAAAGACAAGTTACAAATTGACAATGAGCTGGGTCTGTTTTAATATTACCACATCCCTAAACTGGGTAAATAAATCAAATGTCAACTAAACAGCAACAACACAAAATCACACACACACACACACACAAACACACACACACTCACACACCTCCCCTCCCCGCTGCAGGCCTGTGTCGTGGCTGGTGTGCGTTGAGGCCTTGAAAACTTACACTGGCTGCTTCACTCGACTGAAGCAATGATCGTACCCCGATGCCAAGGGAAAACCCAACGTTTCCGGTAGCTGGGTGTGCTATCCGGAGGAAGAAAAGAAAAAACTCGTCCTGTGATCTCGAGAACCAACAAAGAAAAGTCTCACAGCAGGACACAACGACAGCGTTCGTGTGAACGTTTCAATACATAAACTTTATTACAGATGATGCACTAAGTTAATGGTTGATGCGGCAATGTCCGTAAGCATTCTTTAAAAAATCAGATGAACTCGACGTTAACCCATATTGTGGGCTAGCTGTATCTCAACAGTTAATACAAAAAGAAAACCACATTGTTACAAACAACTGAACAAAAAGGGCACATTTTTTCATCTCATCTCTCGCAAGCTCTTTTCTCTCTCCCCTTATTATTACCCAATTGGATTACGCTACGGGATATCCAAATAACTAAATATAGACACGTTTGATTGTATGCACCACGTTTTCCCCTGTGCATTTCTAACAAACTCTTACGCTACATAACGTAATGACATGTAGAAAGGTAACCTTATATAAAGCTATTAAACACCATCCCCAAATTAGAAAAGAGTTTACAAATTAAAACAAACTGAATAAAATACATACTTTAACCCTATCACTGAAAGGATTTTTTTTTTTTATACAGGGTTACATATAGTAATTTGAGAGAATTATTTAAAGATACAGTCAACACCATTATTCTCTGTGATGTCATAAATATTCTTGCTGCATAATATAATTAAAATAAATCAGTTAAAACAAACCAATCCTGTTAGGTATTATGTGAGATATAGAAATAGTACAAATCAGATAATGGATTTGTTTTGTTATTGGGATTTTTTGTAACGTTTTACTTACAATGTCTTGCAACAATTGTAACATTTATATTTTGCCTCAGATTAATTTTCTTTCTGTCTTCTTTTGTTTTATTTGTTGTTGTTTTAATTATTTACTTTATTTTACTTTTGCTTGTAATCAGGCACATATTTTATTATGGGCATGGATTTGTTCACTCATGAAGTCCAGTTCGGTTGTTCTTGTTTCACCTGATCCTAAATCAGTAGCAGTTGCCTGCATTTCAGTGGAGCCAAATTTTATCTCCAACCTGACCGGTCGATCTGTGCCTCTGTCAGTGTTAGGCATGTCAACTGATACAGAACCGATCTCGAATACGAGCGGCTCATCTGTAAACTTTACTTCTGGTTTTTCAGAGCTGTAAAATGTAAATTTTACCTTTGTTTGCAGAGGATCTATTGGAAATCTTATGAAAGTACGGACTTCATCACATTCAACTGACTCCCCACTGCGGACAAGCTGGTCAAAGCAGACGTTGCAGAACACTTCTCCTTCTGAGTTTTCAGATTTGCTTTTGCCCCTGTGTTTGGTTTCATCAAATAATTCACATGTAGAAAACCCATATGTGAGAGCACTAATACGGGATTTAACCACGGAAGGTGTTTTTCCGTACAGGATCGCTCCCTTTAAAATTACTGCCTGAGGCTCAAAAGGGCAAAGTATTTTGCATACGCTGCCAAATTGCTCCTTCATGAATTTCCTAAGAAAAGCACATTCAGCATAGCCTCCCACTATCAACATGTACTCAATCCTCAGCTCTGTGTTTTTAAGGATCTGATTAATTGTGCTTTCTATAGCACTCAAGCTGGTATCAAAGAAGCTTTTTAGCTTTTCTTGTTCAATGAATATTCCACCATCATCCCACATTACTCCCTGAACATCCTCAAAATAACTTTCCATGCTCTGTTTATCTTTAGCGAGTGTTTGTAAGCTGCTAGGACATGGAATCATCACAACATCATCACAAGATTTTATAAGTGCAATGTCATACTTCAGTTTAAGTGCTTCACTTGGGTATTCTTTCTTAAATTTTTCAAAAATGTTGTCTGAGAAAATGTCTTTTAGAAAAGACATGAGATTCTTGTCTACTGACTGTCCACCCATGTCATTTCCTGATGCAGCGTGCAGCTCCTTCAGTTTGCCGTCATCCAGCACCTCGTGGACCGTTATGTCAATAGTACCACCTGCAAGATACAAGAAAAAAAAAAATCAGAGACAACATTCATTTATGTGTACTCATATTTTCTATATAGTTACATCTATGGTTTGAAGTAGATTTTTAGAGAACTCAAAATTGTAACAGATGCACTTTTTACTTGAATTGGACATGGACAACCAACTAGCGAGAATTAAAGGAAATGTCACAGACTCCATGTATAATCATAAAAGTTATATTCAGTCTTGTCTGGTTCTTGAAAGCTGATGGGAAAGCTGATCCCAGTCAGTATGTGAATGCTGGATTCACCCACTGGGGTCTGAGGATTTTGGGCCCTGACATTTGTTTTTTATTTCAGTATCTTGAAAACACACCTATTCTTGTCAAGTAGTTTGTTGAAATGAAATAGTCATTTTATAATGTTGCATTTTAAATAATACTAAATGTTTTATTTCATTTGAATTTACAATAAAATGCTAATATAAAAGTGCCCCTTTGATTTAAGGGTACAAACTATCTTTTTTCACCTCCTTGAATATTACTTAGAATTTTATAAATGGACTGGTTGACTACCTTCTGTACTATGTTTATACTTTATTCTATTTATAGTACTTAACATGTAGCTACATTGAGAAAGTGTAACACCTGAACACCAGAGGGAGCCCTCACCTGAGTACTAGCTCGGCTCAGGCCCTTTTCTACTTCACTGGTTACTTCCTGTTGAATGGCTTTATAACCAGAGGGCCTGCCATGTGCTAGTCGTGAAGTATTGCTAGTTTCACTGCTTTACCAAACGTTTCTCACATATCTTCTGATTGCTATTGCTGTGTATGAACCTTGCCTGTTTCCTTGTTTCACGTCTCTCGGATTCTACATACCTGTATTGTTTGCCTGATTGGACTGTTAACCCTGTGTTTACCTACTGCCTGCCTGCTGACTACCATTCCTTAACTGCCCTTGAACCTGTTGTAAGATTGGACTGCCTGTACTTTACTATCTGCCTGCCTTATCGTTTATGACTATTGTCTTGGCCTCTAATAAACTTCCAAATATGGATTCTACCTCGGCCTCAGTGTCCTTGTTACAGAAAGGTACCTTTTAGTTATAAAAAAACTATTAATTACTTTTTAGTTTTTACTTTTTAGTTTTTACTTGTTTCACTCCTTATAGTTAACTTATACTCAAGTATACAAGTAAAATTAATCTGTATGTAAATGTGTAGTAGGATTTTAAAGGAATTTTAGCAGTGTACCTCCACAATCTACAACCATGTACTGGCTTCCTGGTTGCTGCTCCAATTTGTCTTCACAATCCTCTCCTTCTGCTATGAAACCGTCACTTGGTAGCTGCTTACAGAACACAGACGCAGCCTCTGGTTCCAGAGCAAAGATGAGTCTTTCAGGTGTAGAATCCGTCACAAGACCTGCCTGCATGATTAATTAATATTTTCATTTCATTTATTCTGTCTTACAGAAGAACAAGTAAATGTACTTTTATGTGTACATGATGAGTTTTAATAAGTATCTAATGTTCACATTTTAAGTCACCTCAACAGCTGCTTCTCTCATGAATTGTTTAGCTGCCGCATTCCAGATAGCAGGAACTGTTAACACCCACGTCACATCAGATGCAGTGAACTTTCATCCTTCAATACTTTGTCTAACTTTGTCCAGTGCATGATCCTTCAGGTATCGCAGACTCTCAGAGAAAACCTTTATAGCCTTCATTGTTTTCCCATTTGATTCTGTGATCATCAAATCTCTGTGGATTTCCTTTACAACAAAAGTGTTTATTACATTAATGTTACTCAATGAAAGTGTATCAAATTAATCTTTCATTCACAGATAAATAATATGGTATGTAAGATAAACCAAAAATGTAAAAGTACTTACTTTATCATACAGCTCCATTTTGAAGTGTTCAAATAGATAGTGTTTCTTTGCTTCTTCATTTTTCATCAACATGGTGTATGTTTTCATGGCATCATAACCAAACTTCTGGAAGTTCTGTTCTTCATCAAACAAAATGCAGGTGGGGGTTTTGAAGGTTTTTAGACCTTGCTCAACACCCCAGAAAGGAATCCTAATTTGTTCTAGATGTTTATCAGTCTTAAAGCTGAAGGCATATCCGCTGAATGATGTTCCAAAATCTATAGCAACGTAAAGAAACTTTGCCATTGTGTTATAAGAGAGCTGCTGTGTTTCAGAGATTTTACCTTCTTGACAAATGAACAGTACTGTGCTTTCTCTCATTTATATTCACAAAGCCTACTTTCACTATTATTGACACTCCCACAAAAAATGGGCTTGTCCTCTAAAACTATGAAGTGGACATATATAATGTTTAATAAAAGCAACCTTAGACAGGATTTCTTTGATTTAGTGGAGTAAAGAATAGATTATTCACATCATTTTGAGAATTATTTTGTGGACTGTTTAAATGTACTGTAAAAGGCAACATGTTCAATTTATTCTTTACATCTTAAAGATGCTGTGTATTTTATGAAAGCCTTTAATATTGCTTAAATAATTCACCCTCCAGTAGAAGTTGGTTTTGCAACCACTGAGGAGTTCAAGTAAGTTTATCAATTTCATTTATGTAGGCAATCCTGTTTTTGCTGTTGCTTGTGTCTGACTCAGATTTTCCTCTCTTCTGGTGGTTTTTCTGGCCCTTTCTAGTTTTTATATTTTTTCACCTCTACTTTCCACTTCATCAACCGCATTTGTGGAATTTTATTCTCCAAGTGGTGAGTGGAATGGACTTTCTGCGCCCAACCCAGAGGCATGGGAAAATTTCGCAATGGAGGGCATTTTGCCTACAACACCCTCCAACTCTGAGGATTTTGGAGCTACTTTTTTGGAATTTCTCCAAACCAGCGGCGAGGAGATGCAGCCCCGAGCTGGTGGACATTTTGGCGTGTGCTACTGAAAAGTTGGAGCTTCTTCAGGTCGCTCCTAATATGCGTATCAGGAAGAGGAGAGCTTACCGCACCAGGTTGGATTGCGTCAGATTGCCCATTCCTTAGTCGCTTTTCCTTACCACTAAAGGTGTCTTGAGGAACACAGGCAGTGCTTCTTTCTCAGTGATGATTGATGATAGGAGACACTTTAATTTTTCTCCCCTGTAAGGGTCCCCATTTTCCTGCAGAGCGGAATCCAGAGGCCCTGGTCGAAGGTCAATGCATGTTCGTTTTTTTCTTTGCGTCTCATTAAAAATCACTAATATTTATTAATCTTTTGTTTCCAGTTGTAGTACTGACTTTATACATAATTTTATCTGACTCCAATCTTTCGTGATTTTAGTTATATTTATTTAAATGTAACTGCTGATCCTCTAGTTGTGATTAAATTTGGATCATTAAGTAACTATAATATTTCCTAGTTTCGACTTATCGTTCGTTAGGAGTCTGGGTCGCTTAGAGACCTTGTTTGGCCAGAACAGACTCACAACACATCTGGGCTAGTCCAGGTCTTAGTCAGAGGCTACCCCGTAGATCGCTTATCTTAATGCAGCCATCTCCTCGATAGACTCAAAAAGAGTATTTTTTTATGCGTTCCCTAAGTAATAGCATGCTAAGACAGTTTGATGGCCAGAAGTCAAGATCTCAAGACGGCTCCATCCATCAATCGTTGTTCTAGCACACCAACAATGCGGAAAACCTCAGAAGTCACTAACCTACTAGAAAAGTAATTTCAATATTATAAGTTAACCAAGTTTAACATTTATTTTGCCAGGCAGGAATCCAAATTTCAAATTGGTATAATTGATAAACAGTTTACTCTCTTTTTTAAGTCCTTTCGTTCCTTTGGATATCCCTTCTCAGATCAGTCTTAATGCATATACAGGTTTTGATTCACCTCCTTACAGTCCTTCCCTAGTCCTTTGGGCCAAACTCTGAGTGGTGCCTAAGGGACCACGAGGAGGTGAACTCAGTCCGATGTCTACAGCTGAGGTCTTGTCAGAGCAGGCTGCGCTGGTTGAGGGTGTGTGAGGGTAGAGTGGTCACCTGAAAGAACAACATTAAAGCAACCACTGTAGAAATCACATCAGCGATATGTACAGTCTCTTTAAATATCAGCGTCCTGTGCCGCTGCAGTCTTTGGTCAGGTGTGTCCATCTGCACCGGCTGTGGTGATATTCAGCCTGCAGGATTACTTGATGTACCAGGTCCGTTGTGTTGATCAAACGTGAACTGAAAGTATCCTTGTTTTCTGGAGAGGTGTCTTCTCCAGTGAGTTCATCTGACCTGCTGCAAATCTTTCCATCACCTTCCCTTAGAAGGTGTGTCTCGCAGAATTTTTCAGGTCTCCATAAATGAAGGAATCATTGTGCTGACGATTCACCAATGAACACCAAGCATCTAAACAACTCCTGAGTAATCAAGCAACAATCGAAAACTGACATGGGTGATGTTGTGGGAAGAAAAGGGGTTAAACAAAAGTTAACAAAGCAGCAACCATCTGTCAAGTGTGAATAGTAAACCGGGTCTCCATTTCTCTGAATCAACTTATTTAATGGAAAGGTCTCATGTGGTTTTCTAGATTATTTAATACCACTAAATGTTACAATTTGGTCTGAGTGAATAAAAGGGGAGTAACAAAATCAATATAACCAGTATATTTACCGGTGGTATACATAATTAAAACAAAACACATAATTAAATATAGTCAAAAACGGCAGAAAGAGATTTTAAATCTGAAATTCACACTTGATAATAATGTAAATTTGATTGTTTACTTGTTTAAATGAATTTGTATAGTCATTATACATGTGCCACAAACTAGTGGGCCCCCCAATTTGTAACAATGCCAATGACCGGACATAAGTATTTGTCCTAGGAGACCAGCTGCATTGCTGAATAGGTCTCAATTTTAAAATTTGTAATTCACTATTGTGTGACTGTGGCCATGCAGGTCCTATGCACCTTACGATATTCACATAAAGTAAGTTCATAAGACCACAAGATTGCACAAACGTTTTAAAATGAAATGAAAAAAATATATTTAATTTACCCTATGTGTTTGAAATTCTGTGTGATGTAATAAATTTCAATAATTTAGACCTGGAGGTTTTATGCTTAGTACCAGGTAAATGTGTCATGCGATTACAATGATGAAGGTGTGTATGTTTGTGTGAAAATGTGTGTGTAGGAGATGGGTGATGTTTAGCGTACCATAATTTGTGTAGCATAATTTAGATCCAGTGCTACACTGGGAGGTCATAGAATTATTTACTCAGTGTTATGAGGTGTGAATGATCCCCTTGTATGGCCAAGAGGCGCCGTTGAGTTCGGCTGCCATCACGACTGCTCCTGCAAAACTTTTTGTTTTTCTGTTAATTGTTTGTATTTTGGATAATCTGCGCGGTTTTCTTTATATAAGCTGGCTATTACTACATGCGACCGAGCCACTCTTATACCTATTGGTGTACAATGCACCCAACTTTCGCCGTTTTTAAACCCGACAAGGGGAGGTGGAGTGTGTCTGATGGTGAACAACCATTGGTGCGACAGCACGAGCATTGTTCCTCTCTCACGCTCCTGCACACCAAACCTGGAACTTCTGACCATCAAATTCTGCCTTTCTATCTTCCACAGGAATTCAGCTCAGTCATAGTCAGTGCCGTTTACATTCCACCTCAAGCGGACACGGACACTGCAATATGGGACTTACACGATCACCTCACAACACACCAGTCACAGCACCGGGACGCCGCACTCATTGTGCTGGGGGATTTTAACAGTGCAAACCTCAAGCGTGCACTGCCGAACTTCCACCAGCACATCACCTGCCCCAACAGGGGCGGAAGGACACTGGATCACTGCTACACACCCTTCAGAGAGAGCTACAAGGCAAAATCATGCCCACAGTTTGGTAAATCGGACCATGCCGCCATCCTCCTCGTACCTATTTACAAACAGAGGCTGAAACAGGAAGCCCCGGTACAGAGGGAGGTGTCACGCTGGTCTGACCATTCAGTGCCTGCTCTGCAGGACGATTTGGATGATGCAGACTGGGCCATTAGGAGGGTATTCAGGAGAGAGAACACCAGGAAGGCAGCAGGACCTGACGGCATCACAGGTCGGGTTCTGATAGCCCGTGCTGACCTGCTAGCACCGGTGTTCACTGAGATATTCAATCTCTCCCTGAAACAGTCTACAGTTCTCTCGTGTTTCAAACAGTCCATCATCGTTCCTGTGACGAAGACACCTCCACCATCTTGCCTGAATGATTACTGCCCTGTAGCTCTGACGTCGGTAGTGCTGAAGTGCTTCGAAATACTCGTCAGAGACATCATCACTGCATCACTACCGGACATACTTGACCCACTACAGTTCTCCTACCGCCAAAACCGGTCTACAGAGGATGCCATCACACACCTTCTCCACACAACCACGAGCCACCTGGACTTTAGAAAAGGTAACTATGTGAAAATGCTGTTCGTGGACTATAGTTCAGCGTTCAACACCATACACACACACACACCCATACACTCCCTCCACACTCACCTCGAAGTTGGAGGTCCTGGGACTCAGCCCATCCCTGTGTCACTGGATCACCGACTTCCTGACCGACAGACCACAAGCCGTACTGATGGGAAAACACACCTCATCCTCCCTCACTCTCAGCACTGGAGCCCCTCAGGGTTGTGTTCTGAGCCCCCTGCTGTACTCGCTGTACACACATAACTGTGTGGCCACTACAAACTCCACCACCATCATTAAATTTGCTGACGACACTGTTGTGGTGGGCCTGATCTCCAACAACGATGAGATGGCCTACCTTCAGGAGATCAACAACCTGGAGAGATGGTGTCAGGAGAACAATCTGCTCCTGAACGTCAGCAAAACAAAGGAGTTAATAGTGGACTTCAGCACGATGCAGGTGCACTCTTATCACCCCTTCATGATCAACGGGACCCCAGTGGAGAGAGTGGACAGTTTTCGGGACCTGGATGTTCACATCACGCAGGACCTGTCTTGGTCCTGTCACATCAACACCCTGGTGAAGAAGGCCCGGCAGCGTCTATACCATCTGAGGCGCTTAAGGGACTTCAGACTCCCATCTCAGGTGCTCAGGAACTTTTACACCTGCACCATTGAGAGTGTCCTGATGGGAAACATCACCTCCTGGTTCGGGAACAGCACCATGCAGGACAGGCGAGCTCTTCAGAGGGTGGTGCGGTCAGCTGAGCGCACCACCCGCACTGAGCTCCCTGTGCTGCAGCAAATCTACAACAAGCGATGCTGGACCAGGGCCAGGAAGACCTCAGCCATCCCAACAATGGACTCTTTTCTCTGTTGCGTTCAGGAAAGTGCTTTCGTTCCCTGAAGGCAAACACAGAGAGAATGAGGAGGAGCTTCTTCCCGCAGGCCATTCAAAGTCTGAACCAGAAAACACCCAACACCTAATCACCGGGATTCCCATGTTCACCCCTCTTTCCCCAGATACTCGCCACTTACAATTGGACAATTACACTGGACAATATTGCACTAGTCACTTTACATTGGACATTCACACAGCCACTTTACACTTTATATTTTATATTTTGTACTTTATTTTATGTTTTTATATACTTGTACACTTCTTCTTATACAGTATATATATTTTTATATTTTATATTTATATATATATATTTTTTGTTTTCCATTCCGTTGCTGGACGGTTGTAAAAACATTTCACTGCATGTCGCATCGTATGTATGTGTATGTGACAAATAAAATTTGAATTTGAGCATCTCTGGTATGCTGTCAGTTTGTAAAGAATTTTTCTTTAATGACTCTCACAGCATCTCTGATATGCTGTAAGTTTCTAAAGAAAAGACGTTTCATTCCTTCCACATCATCTCTGGTATGCTGTCAGTTTCTTAAGAAAATAATTTTCATTCCTTCCGAAGCATAATGGTATAGTGTCAGTTTCTTAAGAAAATAAGTTTATTTCCTTTCCGAAGTATCCTGGCATGTTGCCAGTTTCTAGAGAAAATAAGTTTTATTTCTCTCTTGTGAAAAAGAAGTGCACTTATTGCAGAAATAATAGTTCATGTTATTAAAGTTAAGTAAAATATATGCTTAATGTAAGTAATTTTTTTTTCCTTCAGGAAACTGGCAGACTAAATATACATAGCAGCACAGAAATGAACAATGAACAATAGAAATGGCAAAACAAAAATGAAAATACTGCGTAAAAATCACGAGTAACTCCCTCTCAACGAGATGAACCCATGTCAACAGAGGATCTTGCGAAGACTGTGCAGACGTGGCTGGCAGGCTGCATCCTCCACTCCGCCCCCTTAACCGGAGCACCCAAAGATGAGATTTTTCCGAGCTCTACTGGACTCCGGCAGCATGGTCTACCTCATCCAGTCTCGGGCCCATATGGAAAGCAAGACCTTCTTACCAATCACCTGTGTACACAGCAAGTTCCGGGCCATAAAGTCGGAATCCTGAATGACCTGCCGGTACCTGTGCTGATCGGGAGAAACTGGCCGGGGAGCCATCAAAGGCAGAGGCCAGCCCGAGGACTGCGCCAACTGTGCCAAACCAGGAGAGAAGATGAGTCCCCCTTCCAAAATCCTATTCCCTTTCTCAATGTGTTTCAACAGGTTAAAGGAGCAGGCTTATTTGCCAGTGCCCAGAAAGAGGATGCCTGGCTGAAACACTGTAACTTAGCGGAGGGGGAAGGAAAGACAAATGCTTGTCATGCCCCTTTCAAAGATGGAAACTGTTCTGAAGCTGGCACACACTCATCCCATGGCAGGTCACCTTGGGGCAGCGAAATACCATACAGCGTATCCGAGATCGGTTACACTGGCCCGGCCTGGAGGCTGATGTAAAGTGCTTCTGCCAGGCCTGCCCGACCTGCCAAAAGATGTCGCTCAGGACTCCTCACCCCAGTTTGCTAATTCTGCTGCCCATCATTGTGGTGCCCTTGGACCTTGTGGGGCCACTGAGGACAGGTGTTACTGGAACCTCGGGCTGCCCTATGTACAGTTCGGGGTCTGAGAATTCCCCCAGGCCTCAACTGGCTTCACCCCCTTCGAGCTCCTCTTTGGCCGACAACCCCGAGGCCTCATGGAGGTCGCCAAGGAGGTGTGGGATCAGCAGCCATCAGTGGTGGAACACATCAAAGAGATGAGGGAGAGGATCGACCGGGTCATGCCATCAGTCCAGGAACACCACAGCAAAGCCCAGCAAGCCCAACAATGCCACTAGAAAAATACAGCCCAACCAAGGGAGTTCCAACCTGGAGTCGTGGTCATCATCCCCATGCAAATTCCTAGCCACCTGTCAGGGCCTATATACAGTGCTGGAGAGGGTCTACTATACCACATCAATTTGCTTAAGATATGGGTCGGGATTAGTGACCAGCTCGGTGGAGTCGTTACTTCTGATCCCGTGGTTGTGGAAATCAACTCACACCACTCCAGCACCTGATCGGTCAGTTAATGTGTTCTCCCCTCGCCCCACTGAGCGTGTAGTGGAGCATGATGCCCAGACGGCCCCAGGAGTCATCATCTGGCAGCGGCCCTACCATGTCCCAGAGGCTCATCTGCAAGATATAGAGGATGAGGGCCAACAAATGCTGAAGTTGGGGGTCTGCACCACTAACCTCACTTCTTAAAGGAGGATGACGCACCCTCTCCTGGAAATCCGAACAGCTACCCTTGAGGAACCTGCTCCACCAGGAGTACCATCGGTTAGAACATATGTTCCTATAAGCCTTCGATTACCTCTGTTAGTATGCACACATCACCTGGATCTGGACACCTGGCAGGAACTTCAGTTAGTCTATCCTATGTACCTATTGCTCACAACAATGAGCCAATCCTGTGGATGCAGATGTCTCCACTGTTCACTACGTACCAAATTCACCCTTGTTGCGCACTGAAATAAATACCACAAACCTTATACCCTCTCCTTCTCTTCTGTGTGTGGACGTGACAATACTATTGTCGAACTGGTATGTGCATGCTTCCACCAAGAGGGAGTATTCCAGTGGAGCTAGGAAGCGGAGTG
The DNA here is from genome assembly GCF_018831695.1 of Puntigrus tetrazona. Lineage (NCBI taxonomy): Eukaryota > Metazoa > Chordata > Actinopteri > Cypriniformes > Cyprinidae > Puntigrus > Puntigrus tetrazona. Next base: position 2,546,914 of record NW_025047681.1, read on the forward strand.
ATGTTTTTCCACTTGTGAAACAATTGTTGGTGGCACTAGCTTTATATGATCTTGATCTACCATCCATTATCTCTACAGATGAGTCAGATCATGGTCTGGGTTCACTCAGATTTAACCAGATCACACTTTCCAGCTATGATGTCAGAGAAATACTTTGATTTTGCCTCCTTCAAAGCTCTTTGATAGTTAGCCAATGAAGTAGTATCTCCAGCAACAACTTATCTTTTTTCCAGTTCCATTCTGCATGCCAACATATTTGTCTTTGTTTCAGTATTTAACCATGGATCCGTCCTAGGATTCAGATGCTTTCTCCAAAAAGGAGCGATAGAACCTAAAATTTTAGTACAAGTAGAAATAAAAAGTAATTTAATTAAAGAGTAAGCTGCTGTTAAGCATCTAAATTATAACAACTGTCTAACGACCAGATCTAAAATAGAACAAGTAAACATTACATGGTTTTGATCTGCAAAACTTAAATCCCCAATTTCGCCAGTACAGGTGGAGGTGGGCAATTAAAATCGGTTACCTCTGGAGAGGTATTAGATAAAATTTCTATGGCAGTCCTTAAGTGGTCAAGTACTTGTACTTTGCATAGACAGAAGGTCTTCTTTAGGTCTTGCAGCCTCTCTAAGGAGATTTTTATAGCAATCATTGTTTTCACTCCTTTATCTTTGTGGATATATTTTACAACAAAACAATTAAATTCATTTAATTAGTTAATTCCTCAGATTCATTAATTGATAAATGCATTAAATCAGAAAAATAAATATCAAATAAAAAATGGTACAAGAAAGTGAAACTGTTTCTTTGCTTTATGCTCTTTCATTAACTATGTATATGTTTTCGTGGCATCATAACCAAACCTCAAAAAGCAGGTTTTGCAAGTGTTAAACGATTTACCCCAGGAAGGAATCTTTTATCTTTTTTTTGACTGCTATCAAAACTTAGCAATTTAAATGAATTCTGCCATTGTGTTAATAAGAGAGCTGCTGTGTTTCAGAGCTTTTATTATCTTAAAAAATAAACAGTAGAGTTTCTGCTCTTTCTTATTTATATTCTGAAAGCTCACTTTCACTTTTGTTATCCCTCCCTCTAAAATGGGTGGTTCTTTTAAAACTGAAGTAGACAGCCTTAACTAATGTTCATTAGAACACGAAGCACCTCAGGCTTTGTTGTAATTATTTGGTTCAATACAATTGGTTCCAAATGAACATTTTCATTTGAAACTAATAACATGGGTTTATTTTTTAGGTAAGAATATTTAAATATGTCAATTCAAAAATAATGTGTCAATGTATTTTCTTTAATTACTTTATAATCAATCTGAATTGGTGTTTAATTTACAACTTAGGATTTAAGACTAAATTTGTTTTATTTATAGCAAGAGGCGAAATAGACATAATGTGCTTCAGGAGGACACGACCAAAACTGCTTTACAACAGTAAGTATTATTATTTTTGTATTTATTAATAATTCAATAAAAAAATAATAAAATAAAAAAGGGAACCTGATTGTAATTTTAATTGTAAGAGGAACATATATATATTTAAACAAAGTTCTTAAATTTAATTTAATAGTTTTAATATAGGTAGTAATATCTACAAGGGATAAAGGACAACAACAATAACAAAAATAAGCATAACACAATTGAAATTTTGCTATCATGTTTCCATAGTTTGCTGCTGAAACAATTTTTGTAGACACACACACAAACATCAGAACTTAGAACTTTTTTTTTTTTTTTTAGTAGAGCACTTAAACTTTTTTTACTGTACATTTTACAGTGGATTGCTGGCTGCACAGATACCAGCACTGTACTATAAATAAACCTTATAGTACTTATTTTAAATAATAACAACTTTCTTGTTATTAAGTACAATACACCAAATGATTTTATGAAATATGTTGAAGTACTACTTTTATAGGCAGTTAAAGAATTTTACAGACACCTGTATATACACACGCACACATACTTATATGTATATATATTCGTAATTAGACTTTTAAACAATAAAATTACACATATTTCAAAATATGTCACATGATTCATTCATGTAGTCTGTTCATTCGATGCAACGATGCGTCATCATTGTGAGGTAAAGTGTGGGTTTGAGAGAGAGATAGACAGAGAGCAGCGGCCAGAGTTCGTGGCAGGAGCTACTAGTTGTTTTTTTCTAGCTGTTTTTGTTCTGTAAAACCATTGTTAGTGTCATTTTTAGTTATGCAAAGTTCCCACGATTGTCTGTATCCCTCTACTGCAAGCTTTATGATAGAACATGAAACAATGTGACTGTATTATACAATAGTGGATCTAACTAAGAAATGTACATTTCCTTGTAATGAATAATTTTGTTGTTAGAAAGTAGACAGTAGGTCTAATAAATATTATAATCAATCAATAATGAATTGAACATATCCAGATGCATCAGAATAATGGGTTTACTACACAACACCAGTCTTATCTGTGTCTGAGATAACTTCCCTGAACTCTCTCCATCACTGATCTTATTCTCATGGTCACTAAATCCTATCTCATTCTCATGTTTATCTGAAGGAAGAGCCCGTTCTGTTCTTTTCTTCTTTATCCATCAAACATGGCGGCGCTCACTGATATCCTGTTTCATGTATTCATATCTAATCAAAAGTAACATTGTCCATAATACAAAAAGCATTAACATTATATTACTAGCATTAATAGTGTTATTGTTACAACTTAAAAGATCGCAGCTAACCTTGCTAGCTAGCTAGCTAGCTAAACTATAGAGGGTATGCATGTGACGTCACAACCAATTGACCTTGCACACTGAGTGGCAAAAAGACGTTCTTTAGAAGTCCTTTAGGGCTGTATTTCAAATGATCATGCACACTGCACGACAGTCAAGACATGTTAAAAAGGGTTTTACATCAACCCACACATTATTGACCGAATCGGCTTAAATGTTGGCTATCATGAAAAGTAGGCTGTTTAAACAGTGGCAAAACCAGCATATTTAAGAAGAATATTATAAGCAGCACCACGCACCTTACATGAAAACAGCAGCATGACCGTTGTTTATCATAGCAAAGACAACATATAAGATGAATTTCACGAGTGGATAACGAGAGAGCAGGAGTTTATGGCATATAGAAGAAATCTCCAGCATTAACTCTGATCATGGCTTGTCGTTAAATACAGAGAAAGTTTGATGTTCACAGTAGGAGATGTCACACTGCAGCATTATTCATAAAATCGCCTTAAATTATAGAGATATTTTTTTTTTTTTTTTTCCCAGTTCGTCCAAATTCCATATGGCAACACCATGCTGTAGAGGATTAATAGTATTATTGTTATTACACATTTTATGTTTTTTGTTTTAGTCACAATTTGACCAAAATATGAGCCCAATAAGTAAACATTTTTCCCATATAGAACATACACTCCAGAAAACCATTGGTTAGTGGTTGACATTCCCCAGGTGGAGAGTGTGGTGTAAGGGTCCCCTTTTCCTGCAGAACAGAATCCAGAGGCCCTGGTCGAAGGTCAATGCGTGTTCGGTCTTTTCTTTGCGTCTCGTTAAAAATCAATAATCTTTATTAATCTTTTGTTTCCAATCGTAGTACTGACCTTATACATAATTTTATCTGACTCCAATCCTTTGTGATTTTAGTTATATTTATTTAAATGTAACTGCTGATCCCTCTGGTTGTGATTAAATTTGGATCATTAATCAACTATAATATTTCCTAGTTTCGACTTATCGTTCGTTAGGAGTCTGGGTCGCTTAGAGACCTTGTTTGGCCAGAACAGACTCACGACACATCTGGGCTAGTCTAGTTTACTCTCTTTTTGAAGTCCTTTTGTTCCTTTGGATATCCCTTCTCAGATCAGTATTCACCTCCTTACAAAACCTTTTTTGTAAATACAAAAACAATACATCCCCCCACACACAAAATATTAATTTTTTTTTCACTTGATGTAGTCTTTTGTATTTATTAATATTTCTTATTTCTAGAGAACTTGAACTGTACAAGCAGAATTATCAGCAAGAACTCCAAGCACGGTATAGTATTTTATATATGTCTCTTCTCTCTTTTCTAAAAATATTTCTCAGGGTGAGTTCATGTTCAGTACATTTCATAAATTGAAGTCCATTTTTTCCAATTCTGTTGCCTTTTTTCTCTTAGTCTTTTTTTCCTTCATTACTTGCCCATTTTCATCATTTTGACTTGAATTCCTGCATGGCCTTGTTAGCTAAACTGAACATCCAATTGTTCTCTGATTGACGGTTTGCAACGGTTTTTGCTTTTATTTGAGTATTGTAGTTTTCCTTGTCCTGATCCTTTGTTTTAGCATTTTGCATATTGTTTAATTTAATTATTTTACTCTTTGTTTTAATTGATATAAACCTATGTCACTCAGTCTGTTAATGGGTTCTCCTTCAGATCCGTGACTGGAAGGAGACATTAATACTCACCAATCATTCAATTTGTTACGATTTGCTAGCACCAGTTTGAAGCCCACACAGAATTTTGCTTTAATTCTTCATGATATATATTTTAAAAGGTACAGGAAACATTTCTTACCACATGTCAGAGCTGCCACTGTATTCGTGATCTTAGTCCTATTCTTGTTTTGCATGTGTTAATGTATCACTGTATACATTTGTATTTTTTTGTTTTGATACAGTAAACAATATCAAGACGAGCTGAAAAAAACAAGGTAATACTTATATACTTATTTATAGGTACATATTTCACTTACCAATATGAACGATTACGCTCTACGCGGCTGACAAATTTGTTGAAAGTCAAGACCCGTACCCATACAGTTTTTTTTTCAAGTGCTGAGATCTGCATCTGTTGATGGCTTTCATGACGGTCGTAAACAAAATGTTCAGCTGGTGCGAATACAACTAAATTAAATAGGGGCATTTAACCCCATGAGTTACCTCGGTGATGACATGCCCGTCTTCTACCGATGCTAGAACAAGCTGCAAGTACCCCCATACTCCTTTATGCTCCTTTCAACCCCAAAGCTCATGATGATAATGCCGTCCGTTATATTCCATCAGACAATACCCTCTCACAAGAACAGAACAAAGAAGACTTGGATAAATTCTGTACAGAGCTGGGTTACCAAAACCTGAACTACTTGAAGGCTATGTGCACCATCTCCGCTCGCGTGGTATTCAACGCCACAGATGGGTGTTTCAGCGGAATCGGGTTCAGAATCGCAATGGTTATGTTGCTGTTCCAGAACATCATCGACAAGAAAACCAGCCTGTATTTGCTTTGATGAGCAATAACATTCTGAGGGTTCAAGGAGTTATCCTCTAAGAATTAAGAGATGAGCCATTCATCATTGCAAAACTGAAAGAAATCAGAGAAAAGCTGCTGGACGAGTCCTACAAGAAAGTTCTTTACAACTCTGGCAAAGCAGCGTGTCCGCCCCCGTAGTGTGATCGTAACAACGTAGGTGGAGAATATAGCGGAAATAATTTTTTCATGTATTGTTCATGCCCTATTATAGAGAGCAGATGATACAAATGATGATGCAACCTTGAGTGCAATCCCGAGAAAGATTCCAAGGGTCAAACAAGATGTATAAAAAATCCCAAGAAACAAATGATCGTTATGAAAAGCGCTACAGATACTTGGAACGTATTGATTGATGTTTGTGTTAACAGAAAGTATCCGAAAACGTATTAGTTACTAACATATGTTTATCAGAATTTTTCCTTCTAGAATTTATACTATTGTTTTTGTTAAGTTAATTGATCAGTTGCCACGTGTTTCCCTTCTCTTCACTTAAGTCTTTGAGTCTTGGTGTTATGATCTGGTTCCTGACCTTCCGCCTGTGACTGCTAGAGGTCACCTCATTCACTCAGACTCCATTTCCCATATCCACCCCGTACCAGAGATTGGCCGCACAGGTGTTCCTCATTACTCTCAGTCACCCAGCTGTCTTTTTTGCACAGCGTTTTTTTCTGAAACTAGTTCCCCATTTCTGTTTGTCTTGTTGCCCACCATTTTTTTCTCTCTGCCAGGATTTACCGACCTTGACTGTTTGCCGTCCGCCCCGACCACTGCCTGATACTGTTTATGATTCCCTGTGATATCCCTGTCATTGTCGTTGATTCTCTACCTGTATGATCACGATCAATAAATGCTGCAAATGAATCCAAACATCTCCGACTCCTACATTAGACTTGGTTTCTCCTGAGTATTTCACATTAGATTGATTAATGATTAAAAGCTGTTTGTTTGCTAGTTCTACTTCTTGTCGTGAACTTTCAACAGCAATATTTAACTTATATTTAAACTTATAGTATTGTATAGTTTCTTACTAATAAAAGTGAATACAAATCATTACAACATTTTAAAATGTAAGCCTTTTCTGCAAGTACAAAAATAAATGTTTTCAGTTTTTTTTTTATAATGTCTATTTTTATTTAGAAATGAACTGGAAGAATACAAGAAGAACAGTCAAGCAAGGTATAGTATAACATTAGAATATATAATTTATTGGTATTTTCACATTTTATTTTAACAATAGTTTTACCCTTTTAAAACTGTACAGAAAAACACAAACTATGTATATATATATATATATATATATATATATATATATATATATATATATATATATATATATATATATATATATATACAGAGCAAACACTTAAATGGCATTGTATTCTTATTTTCCATGTGTTATTACTGTATACATTTGTATTCTTTCTTTTAAAACAGTGAAAATCGATACAAAGAGCAGCTGGAACGAAATAGGTAATATAAATTGTAAAAAATAATAATAAAACTGAATTTATATCATTACTAAATACTGTCATGCATGTTATATTTATGCACCTCAAGTAATGAACAAATTATTTGGCAAAATTAATTATGAATTAAAATTAATTCATTGTTCACAATCGGAGTTAGAAAGAGAATCAATTAGTTTATCGTTTGTTGTTTGGTCATGTGGCTTGACAGCATTGAATCATTATATTTATTGTTTACTCAGTTACATGATGAATTTCTGTAATATTCAGTAATATAAGTCGCCTGTTGCTGACCACTGCTGTTGGATTTTGTACATGCACTCCCTGAGACGACTCATTCTTCCTGATTTACAATAAAGATTCGTTCAAAATGAAGATTCATTCAAGAACAATCTATAACTGTTCTCTATTTTAAAGTCTTACCAACAACAGCATTTCTGTAAATACAAATAAATAGTTGTTTTTTTACTTGATGTATTATTTATGTGATATTTCTTATTTCTAGAGATGAACTCAAGCAGTGCAAGGCAAATTTTCACTATCAACTCCAAGCATGGTATAGTATTATGTTGTTTTTAAAAGACCTTGGCAATACTTTTACAATTTCAAAACTGTACAGAAATGCATTTTCTTATTTACATCAAATAAAGAAAGACATACTCACCAGTCATTGACTTTAGACTTTAGACCATGTTTGACTTGATCTATGGCAGTCTATTTTTAGTTCCTCAAAAGAACAAGAACAACACACTTTTTCTGACCAGAACGCCCACGAGTGCACTAATCGGCGCAAATGCAATAGCTAATTAAGCAATGTGACGCTTAATGGGAAAATGAGAACTACGTCAGACTGAAACTAGCAAACACACTTGCGATGCACCCTTGCGCTGGGTGTATGATAGGGTTCTAAGTCTCTTCTCTCTTTTATATGATTGTTTTTAACACAATGTCATGTTCGTGTTTGATACATTTTATACATTGAGGTCAATGTTTATCAATTTTCTTACCTCTATTGGCTGTGCCAACCAGTCTTTTTTTTCCTTTTTTCATTCAGATCCTATTCTTGTTTTACATGTGTTAACGTATCACTGTATACATTTGTGTTTTTTTTTTCTTTTACTTCAGTGAATATCAATACAAACAGCAGCTGAAAAAAATAAGGTAATTCTAAATAAAATCATGTATAACATTACTAAACATATTAGTATAATCATTGTTCAAAGAAACATTTTGTACAGTTAAAAATTACTAATATATATATGTATGTATATATACAATTTTATTTTTACATTGTGTATTTTTATACTATATTTCTTAATTCTACTCATGATGTAATGAGGGCACTGGGGTGGTGTTAGAATCCATTTGCAGGGTTTATTCAGCAAACGAGAGACAAGGATCAGAAACAGGCAGTGGGTTAGCAACAAAGCAGTCAGAATAGGTTACCAGGTTAGATGGGCAAATCCATAGCCGTGGTAGAGTAGCAGGCAATGGGTCAAAGCAAAGATGAACAGTCCAAAAAGGCAAACAAAACAAAGGGGCAAATCCAAGGAGCAGAGAGAGCAAACAGGTAGAGATCATACACATACAGCAATCAGAATAAACAGTGAAACGCTCTGTAAGGCAGGCTAGGCTGGCAATACTACGCTTAGAAGAGTTTTTGAGCTTTGGCTTTATACTGGCCAAAAAGGAAGTGGTTGCAGAGGAAGTGAACCCCCTCTTCTCCGAGAGTCCAGCAACTCACGCACATGTTATGCAGGTTGTCCATCAATATCAAGAGGTGGAGGTGGTTCTGGGGCTTCCTGGCCGGGGGTCAGCTCCCAGGTGGACCTGTTTCAGGAGGGATACATAAAAGGACGAGAGATACGGTAGTTAGCAGGAAGCTAAAGTTTGTACGTTACGTTATTAATTTTAAAAGGACCCACGTACCTGGGACTGAGCTTTCTGCTGGGCAGCCACAGTTTGATGTCCCTGGTTGAGAGCCAGACCCATTGTCCAGGTTGGTAGGGAGGTTGTGGGTGATGTTGTCGATTGGCCTGTAATTCCTAAATACGAACGGCTCTTTGGAGACGAACGTGAACAATATCCCACACCCTCTCACTACATGACGAATCCAATCATCGATGGCAGGAACTGAGGATGGTTCACCTGACCATGGGATCAGGAGGCTGGAATCCTAACACATTGGAAGGGGTGAGGCCAGTGGATGAATGAGTAAGGAATTCTGGTCATATTCAGCCCAGGGTAGAAACTCTGACCACCGATGCTGCTCACGACTGCAATATGTTCTCAGGTAGTGTCCGATTTCCTGTTTAAGCCATTCTACCTGTCCAATTGATTGTGGGAGATATCCTGATGTGAGGCTCACATTAATGTCCAGGTGCTTGCAGAAGGCTCTCCAGACCTGGGAGGTGAATTGGGGACCTCTATCTCTAACTATATCATCCGGGATACCACAGAACCGAAAAAACTGGTGAAAGAGTGCTAGAGCTGTTTCCATGGCTGTGGATTGTCCCTTGAGAGGTACCAGATGACAAGATTTAGAAAAACGATCAATGATGACTAAAATGGTGGTGAAGTGATCAGATGGATGTAAGTGCATTATAAAGTCTATGGAGAGGTGGGACCATGGTCGCGGGGAATGAGTAAGGGCATAAGGAGCCGGATGGCAGTTCCTTGGAAGTTTTGGATTGTGCACAGACTTGGCAAGATTTTTACGTAATTAGTGATCTCTCGCGACATGGTGGGCCACCAGAAGGAGTTTTGGGTTAGTTGGATTGTTCGGGATATGCCTGGGTGTCCAGCGGCGAGGACATATGGACCCACTGGATGACTCGTGGTCGAACAGGTTGCAGAAACATATTGTTTGTTGGAGGGACAGTTCCCTGGAGCTGGCTCGTTTTGCTGGGCTTGTTGAATCTCCTCCATAAGATCGCAAGAGACTGGGGCCAAAATAACAGAGGAGGGATTATAGGTTCATGGTTTGAAGGATTGCTGTAAGATTCATAGTGTCTGGAGAGGGCATCCACTTTACCGTTCTTGCTACCAGGTCGGTAGGTAACTGTGAAACAGAATCGGGTGAAAAAGGGACCAGCGTGCTTAACAGGGGGGTTCAGATGTTTTGCACTCTTGATATATTCAAGGTTTTTATGATCTTTTATCACCTGGAAGGTGTGCTTGGCTCCCTCTAGCCAGTGTCTCCATTCTTCCATAGCAGCTTTCATCGACAGAAGTTCCTTGTTTCCCACATCATAGTTACGTTCAGCAGAAGATAGCTTCTAGAGAAGAATGTTCAAAGGGTGTAGTTCGCCTGTGTTTTCGCTCCTCTGGGAGAGTATGGCCCGATACCACAGTCAGATGGGTCTACTTCTACAATAAAGGGTAGATCAGGATCAGGATGTTTCAGTATAGGAGCAGACATAAATCGTCCCTTCAAGGTGACAAAGCTAGACTGGCTTCCTTTGTCCAACTGAGTTTGCAAGGTTTACCCTTTAATAATGAGGTTAGTGGCGATTCAAACGTGCTGTAGTTCTGGATGAATTGGCGGTAGAAGTTGGCAAATCCTAAGAATCATTGCAGCTCCTTGATCGTGGTGGGTTGTGGCCAGTCAGTAATGGCTTGGACCTTTCTCTCATCCATGCTCACCCCATGATGACTCACATGGTAACCTAAGAAGGTTGTTTGCCGGACATGGAATTCACATTTCTCTGCCTTGACGTAGAGCTGGTTCTCTAAATGACTGGACAAAACTGTTCGTACATGGTGGAAATGGTCTGATTCTGATTAAGAGTAAATGAGAATGTCATCGATGTAGGCAATAACGTATCGATCAATCAGGTCTCTGAAGGTTGCGTTAATGAAAGATTGAAAGACTGCAGGTGCATTGGCTAAACCCATACGGCATTACCTGATACTCGTGTAGGACCCCTGCTGGTGAGAAATGCTGTCTTCTATTCAACGCCCTCCTGATGCGAATGAGATTATAAGCACTGCAAAGGTCTAGTTTGATGAAAATGGTTGCTTCCTCAGTTGTTCAGAATGCGAGTTATTTCAAAATAACCTTGTGCTTGGGTAAAACAATGTAAAATGTGATTGACTCTTCGTTGAAGATGCCTACATGGAGGGTGAGAGTCTGGGTTCGTTGGGAGATGCCTGAGTCAATGAGGGTGTTGTGGATGGCTTTGATCTTTATGGGTGGATTCCAAGGCTGTGTGGGAATGTTGTATTTAGAAATAAGTCTCTGGTCAATCAGGAAGATGGTTCTTGCGTCTGGGGTGCTGTCGCATCAGGTTGTCGATCTTTATAGTCATTGTTACAAATTCTGGAAAAGACATATCCTCCACTAACTCAGACTGTAATTCGGGATTCAGAGTATTTTGAATGTAGCTTCTAGGGCCATGTCATTCCAGCTGCTCTGAGCAGCAAGAGTTGGAGGCTTCGATAGTGTAGTCAGCTGCTGGGCGGTTACCCTGGGTTATATGAATCAGTTGGGTGGATACATCCTTGCCGTTGGCTGGATATTCAAAAACCTCTCGAAGTTGTTGAGAGAAATAGTCTACAGAAAATCAGAAATGAGCATCCGAATCCCAGACAGCCGAAACCCAATCTAGCGCTCTTCCGGTTAACAGAGTCATAACGCAAAGCTTACTGGTTGAAGAGTAGGTGATGGTAGAGTTCGAATGAAGTGTGTGAGGTGTTCGTTTACTGCCTGTAGTTTGTTGAGCTGCTCTTGATAACTTTGAAGCAAGTCTTGCTGATAAGCGATTGCCGCTTGAAGATTAGTAGTCCCTGCTGGATTCTTGGTAGGCAAAGTATTCTGTAATGAGGGCACTGGGGTGGTGTTAGAATCTATTTGCAGGGTTTATTCAACAAACGAGAGACAAGGATCAGAAACAGGCAGTGGGTCAGCAACAAGGCAGTCAGAATAGTTTACCGGGTTAGATGGGCAAATCCGTGAGGCGTGGTAGAGTAGCAGGCAATGGGTCAAAGCATGAACAGTCCAAACAAAACAAAGGGGCAAATCCAAGGAGCAGAGAGAGCAAACAGGCAGAGATCATACACATACAGCAATCAGAATAAACAATGAAACGCTCGGTAATGCAGGCTAGGCTGGCAATACTTCTCTTAGAACAGTTTGTGAGCTTTGGCTTTATACTGGCCAAAAAGGAAGTGGTTGCAGAGGAAGTGAAGCAGAGTCAGTACTCCGGTGACGGCTCCCTTTGCTGGTGTTGTGTTACACATGAACTGGAACAATACAAGAAGAATTCTGCGCACTTTCAAGCAAAGTATAGTATTAGAATAGAATATATTATTAGCAATAATTTTACACATTACTATTTTTTTATTCATAAAAATACACAAAATAAAGGAATAAATAGGTACAACTTATTCATGTCAAGTTGGGCCCCCTTTTTTCCTTTTAAAATGTTGCATTCATTCTTTATGACATACACATATTCTTGTCTGTACTGTGCTATCAGCTAAATATGTCAATTCTAATATTTATACATACCGCCACAGTCCTCCTATATAGAGACAAACACTTTAATGACGTCCTCAAAGTTGTTCTATTACTGTATACATTTGTATTCTTTCTTTTAAAACAGTGAATATCAATATACAGAGGATCTGAAACTATACAAAGAGGAGCTGAAACGAAAAAGGTAATATAAACTGATGTCATTTATAATGTTATAAGGTCCCAGAACTGATCCTTTTGGTGCTCCACACTTTACTGGTGATAACTTAGATTACTCCCCTTTAAAAAAAAACAAAAAAGCAATTTGGTAGTACTTGGACATGTAGGAGAAAGCATCATAAAGCTTGCTCTTGAATGCCTGTATAGTTTTGCATTCTATGAGTAGTGCATAAAATCACTCTTCACAATTTATTTAGTAATTGCTTAATAGCAAGGGTTTGGGGTCTCAGCATATTATTACTACTTATAAACCACATATTAATGCATTACTATGTACTATCATATTTTAGGTCCCTTAAACCTACCTTACTAAGTATTAATAAGCAGCAAATTAGGACTTTGAGGAAAAGGCATAGTTAATAACGCATGCTCTTTTAGCGATGGGAATTTCTGATCATTTTGCTTACTCTGACCTTTGAGTCTCATTCAGCAAAATGCTTTTTCCAAGTAATTTTGTTAATTTTGTTAATTTTATCATTAATACATAAAATGCTATGTGTCACTTCCTAACATATATACTACTTATGCAAACCTTGATGACACTACAAACAATACAAAGCTACACTGTGGAAAGATAATCGATTAGGTCAGCGTTTGTACTCTTGTCAAGTGACATGACAGCTTTGAATAGATAATTTAGTTCATTTACAAACTTCCTTTTAATACATAGGTTTAAAACCATCGTTCCTGATCGTTTCTGATCTTAAATTTTAGCTTTTTATTTCTTACTGTTTATAAATGTACTGTTAAAAATGTTTGAGTTCACGTCATGATCAATGTTATTATAAAGGTAATAAATAGCCTATTTATATCTCAGGCTATCACATGATGAATGAATGACTCAAACCCGAAGTCTCGAAACAGTTGAACTCATTTCAGTACATAACCTATAGGATGTTGTGCACGCACTCCCCGGGACCACTTGTTCTTCCCAAGACAACTTAAAGATTCATTCAAGAACGACCCATTACTGTTCTCTATTCTAAAGTCTTACCAAAGCATCTTCACAAAATACAATGCAAATACAAAAACAAAAAAACACACAAAATATTAGTTTTTTATGGTGCAAGAAGGATTTTCTGCATGAACTTCAAACACGGTATAGTATTATAGAGTGTACTGTTGTTTTTAAGAGACCTTGGCAATACTTTTACAATTTCAAAACTGTACAGAAATGCATATTTTTCTTATTTACATCAAAGCATATAGCCCAGATTATCTGGCCGCCAAACAGGAAAACACTGGAGAATGAGCAGAGGAGTAAAGACAGACAGATCAGAGGTCCTTCTTCTGGCCTGGCATTACAATTTTGCGTTAATTGCAGTAAAACAAGCATATGGCTATTCTCTTTTTTGGAAGTAAAATACATTAATTACTCCTGCAATTTTTTTTTACCATTAATGTAAGTTTAGTGTAGTAAACCTTTCTTTATGCTACTATAAGATAAATATTTGCAGTGTATTTATAAAATATGTACATTTAAAATGATTTCCCTGTTAGTTTACATTTTGTATAAGGTTGTCTACAACGAGGGCTGACTATTGTAGTGGGAGTGGTGCCCTGCCTTGGGTGATGCCCTGCGGGGTGGTAGGTTTGTGATTTTTTTTGTGTTTTGGTGATTCATTATCACAGTGAATAGCGATGCTAGAGGCTGACCATTCCTTTCCCCCTAGGAAGGCGACCACTACTACGGGGTAGAGCTCGAATAGTGCTGAAGATATTAGAGGTTGGGGAAGGTTTGAACAGTTCAGTGGACCAAGTTGAGGCGAACCAGTGGTTGCGGTAGAACCCCCGAAGCCTACGGAAGGGGCGGCGTCTGTTAATAATTGGATATCATTAGGGGAGGCTATTAGGTCTCTGTAGAAAAAAGACTGGCAATTCCACAGCTTAAGGAACGAGATCCATAGGTGGAGATCTCGGAGGCAGGGATCAGTTAGGACTAGTTGATCTTCGAGGTTGTGGACTGATGAAGCCAAAGTGAGGAAGTGGGAGATAAATGGGCGGCCTTGCGGAATTATCCGCATTGCAAAGTTTAAGTGCCCGAGGACGGATAGTAATTCGCGCTTGGCAAACTAGGGGTTGGCTAGGAGATTGAAAGCTACTAGAATGGTTCTTCCAGTCTTTTCTTGGAGGAGAGAGGGTTTTTTGAGTCGAGATTGATGCCTTGAAATTCTGTGGAAGTACTGGGGCCTGAGGTTTTTCTTGAGCTAGGGAATTCCTAGGTCAGCAAAGACTTTTTGACTGTCAAAAGATTGGCCGCTGGGATAGTGTTCGGAGGAGAAACAATGAGGAAATTGTCGAGGAGATGGATGCGATAAGGAATTTGATAGTTATTACAGAGAATCCAGAAACTGCTTCAGACAGCATGTCGAAAATTTGGGGGATGCCGATCATGAATCCTGCGTCCACTTCTTTCTTTATTAAGAGGTCTATCATTTCTAGTTCTGTCAAGGTGGACTTGAGGTTAGGTCAGATTTTTGAGAGGAGTCTGCTGACTCTGGGATGGAAACCATGTGATAAACCTGATAAGAGATAATTAGAAAAGTTAGGATCAGGATGAAGCAATAATTCAGAAGCCACATGAGAAATATTGTGGGAGTCAATAAACATTGCTTATTATTCATTGCTTTGAACAATGAGCAGATGAGGTGGGAGTGGGCACAAAAAAATTACAATTAATGCAAGGATGGCAGAGGGAAGAGGAGAGGCGGCGGTTGGGGGGGGGTTGAGGACTAGGGACAGGAAACTTGTGGACAGAGCAGGTTCGGGGCGGGGGAGGGATAGAAGGATCGATGAAGGGCATGTGATGGATGAATGTGAGATGGACCTGCAGACCATGCAGGTGATATTGCGGCAACCAGTGAAAACGTTGTTATGGAGTTCGGTGTCTATGGCCTCCCAGTATGGGCATTGGTTCCACTAGGAAACTCTGATCGCACACTTTGTGGAAAAAATTTATAGTAAGTATAGAAGTGGAGCCCCCGCATAAGACAATGTGAGTTCGGCAATAATAGCCAGATAATCACCAAGCTCACTCCTCCTGTGAGGGAAGACGGAACAGATTACCTCTGAGTATCTGTTGAATGCGATGACAAATTCGGAAAAAGATAAGATGCGTGGCTGATTACGAGCGGTGGTTTTTGGAGTAAGGGAAAATTCGATGCAGTCAACTTGGTGGATTGCGGGTATCAGGGAAATAGGAGAAATGAGAGTAAAAAGTTGATGGCATTCTGCCACCTCCTAGTGGGCGGAGGCTTAACACGGGTGCCGAAGCTGACTTCTCGGGTTTTCCACTGGGAGAATTACGGCTTCTTCAGTTTTTTTTCCTTTCTTTTGGCTGGAGGAGAAATATTTGTAAAGCTGCCCCTATTTGATAAGCCTGAATACAGCGAGTGAAGCTCTGCCTTTTAGTGCGGCAGGAGAATGGAATGTTTGCGTTTGCAGTGTTTGACACAAAGCCGTAATTGTCCATTTTTCCGTGGCTGGAGCGGAAGAAAATGCGAATTGTAAGAAGAAGCTAGGAAACTTGAGGACGTCTGGAAGGTGGAGGTGAACATGATCTTAATTTCATTGGCGAATGGATAGTCGCTCACTCCTGGAAGAAGCCGTGGGCTCGCTTGGAGTTCCAGGCAGGGTGTTAGCGTGCTTGCTGAGCGAGTCGTGGAGTTATCGGGCGTCCTCGATTTTGTAGGTTTCTGGCGATTGGTCTTGTTCGGACATGCTCAATATCATGCTATTGAGATATCGAGGTAAGAGGCATGTGAATTTATAGGAGGCTTCTCTTGCTCTGGTTGGATAATGGCGTGATTAGGAAACTAGAAGCCAGGGTTAATTATAAGCGTGTGCTCCTCACAAAATTTGTTTATAGCTGCAAACAATTTTTACTGTTCCTATTTTTGGTTTAATTAAGTCATTTAGTTTGCTAGCACCAGTTTGAGCCCCAATGTGACAACTGAATTTTGCTTAAATTCTTCATGATATATATTTCAAAAGGAACAGGAAACATTTCTTACCACATGTCAGAGCTGTCACAGTCATCTGTTGAGCTTTATGGTGTATATAAGAGTTGTATTATATTATTATTAATATAGTGAATATATATACAAAGAGGACCTGAAAAAATGCAACTTGCATACTAAAAAAATAAAATCATGTATAACATCACTAGGCAATTGTTATAATCATTTGTGTTATGTTCATGTTTACATAAATAAAAGGCTTTAAAGTAAAAATGAATCTCTTTTTCTGTGTGTGTATATATATATATATATATATATATATATATATATATATATATATATATATAAATATGTTGTGTATTTTATATATTTCTTAATTCTATATGAACTATACAAGATAAATATATAAGGTATAGTATTAATTGAATATATTCATATTTTCAATCCTTGAAATTGTTTTTATATTTTAAAATTGTACCTGTTTATGAACAGGATTTCTTAATTCTTTCTAGTACATATACACACATATACACATACACACACATATATACATATACACATATATATATATATATATATATATATATATATATATATATATATAGCTATAATATGCCTATTACTTATACATACAGCCACAGTCCACATTTAGAAAACCAAGCACTTCAATGGCATCCTTAAAGTTTTCTTGTTTTGCATGTGTTATTGTATTACTGTATATATTTGTATTCTTTCTTTTAAAACAGTGAATATCAATACAAAGAGGAGCTTAAACAATACAAAGAGGAACTGAAGCAATGCAAGGACGAGCTGAAACAAAAAGGTAATATAAACTAAAGTCATTTTTAACATTACTTAATAATGAATTATAATCATTGATGGAAATAACAGGGTTTAAATAAACAAACAACATTTTTCCAGTAACGAGGTAAGCAAATGAATTTCCCTGTTACAATGACGCTACTTTTACTGACAAAAAAGCAGTGTTACTATAAGTTATTATAGGTTAATTTAAATGGGTCTTGGAAGACAATGTGGGTCTTGCTTTGAACATTGTACACCCATGTGTTTCTGGATGCAGTCGTTACCTGGCATTAGGTGATGGTCACAATTGCTGCCTCACGTGCCGGGCCTAAGTATTCTGAGGTGGCAGTTGTGGATGAGTCAGGCTCTGTGACCCTGAAAGGGGGAAAATTACCGTTCCCCTGTTACAATGCCACTTCCGTTACCTACAAAAATTGCAGTGTTACTACAATTTATTATAAGCTCAGTTGATTTTAATCGATGCGCAGTGTAGCGTGACTTGTATTTGATATATGATAAGCTGTAGTGTGAAGGCACATGGGTCACCGGTGCTTTAACTCACCTACACAAAGAAACAAACAGAGCTAGATATAGAGCTAGACCGGACAGCCCTTAGCAAAGTTGGCGAGGTTGAGAAGATCCTCAAAGTATTCCTTCCACCACACAACGATGTCCCCTGTCGAAGTCAGCACTGTATACAGTGTTAGCAGGGTATTGCTTCGCCCTCCTGAGGTGTCGGACAATTTGCCAGAACCTCTTGAGGCCGTCCAATAATCCTTCTCCATGGCCTCACCAAACTCCTCCCAGACCCGAGTTTTTGCCTCCACAATCACTCGGGCCGCAGTCTCTTGGCCCAACAGTACCTGTCAGCTGCCTCAGAGTCCGATGAGCCAACCAGGCCCGATAGGACTCCTTCTACAGCTTGACAGCATCCCTTAGTGCCGGTGTCCACCACCGGGTTCGGGGGTTGCAAAAGCTTCAAACAGTCAACAATGGAGGCAGAGAACATAGTCCACTCTGACTCAAAGTCTCGGCCTCCCTCAGGATCTGGTCAGAGCGATGTCGGAGACGGGAGTTAAAGACCTCCTGACAGGGGTCTCTTCTAAACGTTCCCAATAGACCCTCACGATGCGTTTGTGTCTGCTAAGTCTGTCCAGCTTCCTCCCCGCCAGTGGATCAAACTCACCACCAGGTGGTGCTCAGTTGACAGCTCCGTCCCTTTCTTCACCTGAGTGTCCAAGACATACGGCCAGAGGTCAGATGTAACAACCACAAAGTCGATCATCGACTAATATATATATATATATATATATTGTGAGTCGAGTCGGCTGCCCCTCCCATTTATTGTCATCATCAACCCATCCTTTATTCGCACACCTTCACCCAGGCTCGGCGGGAGTGGGCATATCCGAGAGGAGGGCCGTGGTATTGAGAGGTCTGGCAGCGCGTGACGAGGCACACCTGAAGTGCATTGAACCTCGTCACCACTGCCGTTGTCCTTGTGGGTCCAGGAAGAGTGCACGTGAATGGACTTGCCACGCCGGCAGAGAAGCAAGCTGTTGGACTCCGTTGTCCAGGCGATGACTGCACACGTGTACGCTGATGGGCCAGGATGCCGGGCTGTTTATCCCTTCTGACTGCCAACCAGGAAAAAGCAAAGGAGAAGCTGCGGACCAGAGAGGAGGAGCGCGTGCGG
This sequence comes from Puntigrus tetrazona, assembly GCF_018831695.1. Classification (NCBI taxonomy): domain Eukaryota; kingdom Metazoa; phylum Chordata; class Actinopteri; order Cypriniformes; family Cyprinidae; genus Puntigrus; species Puntigrus tetrazona. Next base: position 2,565,835 of record NW_025047681.1, read on the forward strand.
CCACCGGACTCTGCCCCTTACCTGGACCATTCCCCTGGAACACTACCCGACCTGCACTCCCCCTGCAGCCGCAGCGAGGACACCAGTTCCCCATTTATTTGGACACTTTTTTCCCCTGACGCCACACCCCACTGTGTCTGTCGTTAGCTCCTCCATACCATATATATATATATATATATATATATATATATATATATATATATATATATATATATATATATATATATATATATATATATATATATATAAAAATAACATCATATATCATATAATGCTGTGAAACAAACTACTATGACGATTACATTCCCAAGGTTTACTTTATATTTTTAATAATATATTGAATTTAATAGGTGTCTCTCACATTATCCCACAGAAACATTAAAATAGTGTAGATTAGTGTAGAATGTTTTATAAGATTTTTTTCTGTTGAGTGTCATTTTCCTTTATTTACCATATTTATATTTGGGACAGTTATTTGAAGTTATTTGACATTATTGAAAAGTTACTTTCCTGGTATTAGTAGCTATAACTAATTACTTTAAAGTAATCTGCCAAAACCAGTTATAATCATGCATATTACATTTGTTTGTTTGTTTGTTTGTTTGTTTGTTTTAAAACATGTTTGTGAACCTAATGTAATGAATAAATGGACCCATTCTTATTATTGACTACTTGATCTTTATCTGGAACCAGTGTTACTTTCATATGCAGCTGCAAGTATCAGGCTGGAGGTGTACACCCCCAGTCCTGAGCCTTATATAGTGAGGTGATTAGTTCCTTGGTATGCCCTGGTTCTTTTTTTATTTCTAGAGGTGTATATAGGAGCTGATGAGCTTGTGGATGGCCCTTTTTGGCGGAAGCTGCTTGTCTGCCTCCTCCATCAGACTACCCCAGATGGTGGGGTGACCAGGAGTACGTTGATATTTCTCAGGTGGAGAGTGTGGTTGGCATCTGTGCACGCAAGGCGATGCCACTTGGAGAATGGTTCTTGTCTCCTATCCAGAGCCTGTAAGCTGTCTGCTGCTCCTGTGGCTAAAGTTGTGTCTGGCTGTCCTGCAAGAATATTGAGCTTATTGAGTTATTAAAATGTAGGCCAAGAGTGCCATGGCTGGGGGACTTTGACAAAGTTGACCTGAAGTAAGCCTACTTCATGTCTTGATTCTTCATCAACACAGACCGTTTCTTTGGTATGCATTTGAGGGTCGAACCTGGCAGTACAAAGTATTCTCCATCAGGCTGTCCCTGTCCCCTGCATCTTTGCCCCATCCCCTGTGGACATTAAGATCTTAACTATCTTGACGACTGGTTCATCATGGCCCAGTCTTGAGACCAGTTGTGCAATCACAGGGACCTGGTGCTCCAGCATCTCAGCCAGTTGGTGCTTCAGGTCAACTGGGAAAAAGCATGATGTATGATGGCACGTTTCTCAGAGGAGCTCACCCAGTCAGTGTTGAACTGCCTGTGTTCCCTCAAAGGCAGGATGGTGGTCCCACTGAAACACTTCCATACACCCAGATTGTTGCATATGAGACCACTTCAGCACTGGCTTCACTCCCGAGGCTCGAGATGGGCATGGAACCGTGGGACACTCTGTGTGAACAATTTAACATGCGGTCAGACCTTGCCTTTCTACGGGCCAGAGTGCCCTTAGAACAAATGACTAGGCATGTTGTTCTCACAACAGATGCCTTCATATCAGGCTGGGGCACCACATGCAACATGCAGGCAGCCTCGGAGCTCTGTATGGGGCCTCAACTATTTTGGCACATCAACTGCCTAGAGCTGTTGGCCTTCCGGTCACTGCAGCAGGGTAAGCATGTGTTGTTCCGCATGAACAACACTGTGGCTGTTTTGTGTATCAACCACTGGGGGGTATACAATCACGTTGCATGTCTCAGCTCGCCTGACATCTCCCCCTCTGGAGTCAGCCATGGTTCAAGTCACCAATAATATTCCAGGACAGCTTAATCACGCAGCAGACATGCTCTCATAACAGTTCGTGTTTTTTGGCGAATGGTGACTGTGGTGACCACCAGATGGTTCATTGGATACAGAAGTTGTGCCTTCCTCCCAGTAAGCCTTCTCACACAGAAACTCATGGAGGTCAAGGAGAACGAGGAACACCCATATTCTGGGTGGGCCAGTGGAAACTCATGCTCCTCGCGATAGCCCCTCCCTTGCAAATATTTCTGAGAAAGGACCTCCTTTCTCAGAGGCTTGGCACTCTCTGGCACCGATCTGTGGAATTTCTACGTGGAACCGATCTGTGGAACCTCTACATGTGGTTCCTGGATGGGACTCAGCAGACTTGAGTGGTCTACCACCATCGGTGGTGGACACTATCACTATGCATCTAAAAAATACACAAAGTCATTTAATTTGTTATTTGCTAGCACCAATTTGAACCCCCATTTGCCTACAGACTTTTTCTTTAATTCTGAGATATATTTTTAAAGGTACAGGAAACATTTCTTACCACATGTCAGAACTATCTCACAGTCATCTGTGACACCTAATAGTCACATTTTTTCATATTGTGTATTTTTATGATATATTTCTTAATTCTAGTGAGGAACTGGAACAATGCAAGAAGAATTCTGAGCACCTTCAAGCAAGAGTATAGTATTATCATAGAATATAGAATATTATTTTCAGTCCTTAGCAATAGTGTTATATTTTAAGACTGTACAGAAAAACACATTACTTTTTTAGTTTATAAAAAAACATATATGTGTGTGTGTGTGTGCACATGCACATGTGTATATACACATTCTCATCTGTGCTGTACTATCAGCCAAATATGGCAAATATAATACTTATACATACAGCCACAGTCCTCCTATAAAAAGAGCCAATGTCGTCTTAAAGTTTAATTCTTGTTTTCCATGTATTTATTGTATTAAATGTATACATTTGTATTCTTTCTTTTAAAACAGTGAATATCGATACAAGGAGGAGCTGAAACAAAAAAGGTAATATAAACTGGAATCATTACTTAATAATGTATTATAATCATTGATGGGAATAATGGTGTTATAAATAAACAGCGTTATTCTTTCCAATAACGAAGTCATCAAACTAATTACTGTTTCCCCGTTACAATAGCCCTACCGTTATTGACAAAAAAAAAAAGCAGAGCTACTATATTTTATTATAGGCTCAGTTGTTTTTAATGGATGTGCGTTTCTTTAGCAAATCAAGCGCAGACAATGTCATTGATATTCAAAAACCTAGCAGCTCATTATTCCTAGTGCGTTAAATATCGTTATTAGTAGTAGAATTCGTAGTTTTGCAATTTCACGGCAATTTTTTCATTTCCCCCTTTTTATAGAAACAAAAGTTTCCTATTTTGGTCATTTTCCTGTCATTGTCTAGTCTGATTATGATTCCGTTCAAATGTTTTTAGAATCCATTTGTAGTTTAGTTCCTAATAATTTTGCTATAATTCTCTGATATATATATATATATATATATATATATATATATATATATATATATATATATATATATATATATATATATATATATATATATAAATTACAGAAACATATCTTACCACATGTCAGAGCTGTTAATAGTCAATCCACTTAATAGTGTATTATTGTGTACTTTTATTTCTTAACTCTAGTCAGGAACTGGGAACACTACAAAAAGATTTCTGAGTGCGTTCAAGCAAGGTATAGTATTAGAATAGAATATAGAATATATTTATATTTTCAGTCCATAGTGATAGTTTTATATTTTAAAACTGTACAAAAAACACAAAAATATTTTTTAGTTTATGAAAAACACAAATAAAGTTATACTGTATATAGTGTGATGGTGTGGAAGGAAACACACAACAAGGAGAGCTCAAAATAAATACCCCGGAGAGTGGATTTATTAAACAAAGAGAAATGATACAGGTGAAAAAGTGTGCAAAAACATGACAGGTGCTGCTGTGCTCTCTTCCATCAGTGCGTTCCTGTGGTGCAGTGGGTCCGTGCCTGGGGTGAGGGTCGATCGGATAACACGCTGCTGTCTAGGGAAAAATGGAAGAACACGTTACTGTCAGCTTGTCTGGAGGCCATGCTGATCTCTCTGGCAGTATGCCTCGTGGCTTTTTCAAGCCAGGGGGTAATGAGCAGCAGCTGCTTCCAATCAGCCAGTGATGGCGTGTCCAGGTGCTCCTTGTTGATTTTCAGAGCAGCGCTGATGGACATTGGGACCTTCGTCACAATAGTTATGTAATGAGGACCCAGAAGGCTTGGCAGAATCCATGTGCGGATGTTTTAATGAAGACTGAGACAATGAGACATAAACGGTAAAACAGTACAGTCGATGGCAGGAAGACAGTCCGAACAGCAAACAGAGTTTAAGGAAGATCTGAATATGGTGTCATTAGGCAGGCGAAGAGTCGTTATCAGGTAGCAATCAGAACAGGCAAACACAAAAGGCAAACAGAATCCAAGGCAAGGTCATAAACGTGGTAGCAATGAGAACAATGAGAAACAATGCTCGGTAAAGGCAGTAAGACTGGCAATACGCAAAGCGAAGATGGAAGAGTCTCTGTTTAAATGGCTCTCAAAGTTCCAGGCTAGTCGAGCTAGTATTCGGGTGAGGTTCCCTCTGGTGGCCAGGCATTACAAGGTACAACTTACTGATGTCAAGTTGGACCCTCTTTTCACTAAATTTTATGACATAAAATATCCAGTGAGTGCAGATTTTGTGGCGCAAATGCCTTGTTGATACCAGAGGTCAGAGGAGAATGGCCAGACTGGTTCGGAGCTGATTAAAGGCAACAGTATATCAAATAACTCGTTACAACCGGTATGCACAAAGAGCATTCAATTCACACAGGCTCACAAAATTGGACAATAGAATATTGGAAAAACGTTGCCTGGTCTGATGGGTCTCGATTTCTGCTGCGACATTCGGATGGTAGGATCAACCATCAACAACATGAAAGCATGGATCATGGATCAACAGTTGGTGGTGGTGGTGGTGTAATAACCCTTGAGCCTACAGAATTTTGCTTTAATTCTTCATGATATATATTTCAAAGGAACAGGAAACATTTCTTACACATGTCAGAGCTGTCACAGTCATCTGCTTATAATTGTATATATAGAGTTGTATTACTTTCAGATTTATGCGAGGCTTAAATCTAGGCGTATTTGTGATCTAAATCCTATTTTTGTTTACATGCATTCATTGTATCACTGTATACATTTGTATTTTCTACTATTGAATACAATATTTAGAACTAATGATATTTAGTTCCAGGTTTGACCACTTTTGCCTTCAGAATCTTTCCTTAACCCTTTCACACCTTTGAGTTTAAGTGGCAACCACTATTTTAGAGTGTTTAGCTTTGTTGTTTCCATGTGACATGTCATGTGTATGATCTTATCACAATGGCGCTGTATGACGTAGATTTAGTTTAAACAAGTAAATGTATTTGGTAGTTTAAACACTCATATAATGATCCTGTTAGTTGTTCTATATCAGGTGATGGAGGTGCCGCCATGTTAGTTCATGATAAATCCAAGCTGTGGGATTTACAACCGCATAAAATACACGTTAGAAACACATTAAACTAGCTCTCTGGTAAGCTGGAAGAAGAGCACAGTAAACTTTGTGAGTCAACAACACAATCTGTATACTGTATGCTATTAATAAAACATTGTCAGATTATATTTGTAAGCATCATTATTTCCATTTCTACAGCATCATCATGTATTTTACAAATGGTTTTACATCTAAATACTTATGTGTATGTTTATGTATGAAACCTAAATTAAGCATTATATGAGCGAAAACACAGGCCTATATCTGACATGCAGTGAATTTTTTGATTTGTCTTCTTTGATTCTTGATTCTTGTCTGTACTGTATTACACGTCAGTGACACTCTATGCATGTTGTATTACTGTATACATTTTTTCTTTTAATACAGTGAATATAAAGAGGGCTAGGAAACAAACAAGGTAATATAAACTGTCATTTATATCATTATTAAACAGTGAGTTAAGATCATATGGTATTTTTGTATACATATACATCTACCTAAAGTAATGAATAAGTTATTTAAACTCATAATTCAGTGTATTGTACACAATGATACTACCTAATTTTTTTAATACAAATCATCTTCACAACATTTTAAAAAATATTTTCTGAACAGTTTCACAAAATCATTTCTTTTTTCTATGTTGTGTTTTGTATTATATATGCTGCTTTACTCCTAGACAGGAACTTGAGTCAATGCAAGAAGGATTTACAGAGGCGCTTCCAAGCAAGGTATATAGTATTATAGAATATACTGTTATTTCTAATCAGTTCTAGCTTGGATCGACAATCAGTGAGCATGATTACAAACCTCCTTTTTTTAGGCTTTGGCACTAGTTAGAGTTAGAGATTCACAATCAGGAGAATTTAAGACCCTCAAAACAAGAGGTATGGGGTCATTAAGAAAACAAAACAGGTGTTTGGGTCCAAGTCTGGATATTGCTCCCCAAACATAAACTTTTAAATAATGTTTTAGTTTTGGTTGAAGAAGAGTCTTCCTCTTTTACAAACGACATTGTGACATCAATAGAAAATGACATTGTATGGAACACCTAGGGCTTACTCTTTATTTTTATCTCAGATCATTGGACATACCTCCATCCAAGTTTTGACCCTGTAGATGGATTGCTAACGCTAATGGTCCACTCCATTGTCACACCACAGCTGCTTTTTACCAATCTTGCAGCCATTTCCTTGTATTTTGGCTAGTAATGTTCTGGTGGGAAACTTTTTAGTTTCTTTTTAAGAAGAGACCAGGAGATTCTTGGTAAAGCAGGAGTTTTATTTTTTATTTCGTGGCTGTATTCATCTGCAAGAAATCCTTAAGAAAATCGTCAAGCAATCCCCCAGAAAAAATCTAACTAAAACTTTGCTCAGTGAAGTTTATATGTTTCAAGGGAGGAGTACATAGAGTGGAGACCAGTAAAACAAAAGTATGCATGCATACAGAACAGGAACTTTCCCAATCCTTGCCAGTCTATTTAGCATCCAAGGGTCAGCCTCAAATGCATGGAGTGTTATAGAGCCTGAAACAAAAGGCACAGTTGTACTTTAGGATTAGCATTCACACTTTGATTTGGACACCTACCAGATGTTCCAGAACTGAAGACAAAAGATAACTGTCTCAGGGCTTGGGCTTCCTGCTCTTAGAATGTAAATCACATTTATCTCTAAAATTTCATGATGTCATTGTGGGCACGGAAAATAAGTAAGAATGCCTTAGTGATATAATGGCCTAATCATAATCCGTACAGATGATTTCAATAAAAGGTGATGACTATGGCACCTTTATGACATGCCTCAGAAACATTCTCATGAAGCACAACAATGTTATTAAAAAAATGTTAATTTAGGATTTTGAATGGCCAGATCTGTAAGTCACTTTGGAAAAAAAAAACATATAATAAATGTAAATTACATTCAGCTCAATTTTACAAGGATAAATTGTAAAAAAAAAGTAAATTATTATTTAACTAAGTTTGTGTAAATAGATGTAGTAGAGACATCTTGTTGCTGACTTCTGAAATGATTGCTACATTCATTTCTACATAACATATGTTTTTTTACATGTATGTTTTATTCTTTTGAGGATGGCTTTTGAGGCATCTGTCGGCATAGGAACCAGCGGTAGCTTCATGTGAGGACATTAATAATCCTTGCAGAGAATCAGAGCTAAGGAAGATGTATGATAAATTGAGACTACAAAAGTTGTCAAAGCATATAATGGACATAAAAAAATAAAATCAAAAGAAAGACAAAACCATAAAGTGAGGCAAAGAAAGGAACGGCTTAAAAGCAATGCTGAAGGTAAGGATCTCTAGCGCTGAAAAGCTCAGTTTCCTTTTAGTTAAGGCACCCGGTTTCACGTTGGTGACTGACAAATTGGAATCTTGCTTAAAGTTTGCCACTTTGAGTGTAAAATAAATGCACATTGGCATGTGTTGAATGCATCCAGGTGCCTTCTGATCACAGCCTGAATGTAATTAGGCAGTGGGTGCAGCACATATTCAGCTTTTTGCTTTAGAGCCAAAACTATCACATTATTTAGCTCTTGCCAGCTGCTCTACTGAGAAGGCTGAATGAGTTCAGCACAATCTTTGGAGAAGCTCTTGGTGTTGGCACTACAGTGCATCAGCCATGAGTGGTTTTTCCATGTTGAGTGGAGTTGCACTACTCTCTGTTTGTGTTGCAGTCGACCAGTGCGCATCAGCACTTTTCTCTAAAAGCATTTACAGATGTGTTTTTTTGAAAGCAGACGTTGAATTCAGCAAACTCTATATCACTCTACATCTAACATCTTTATAAAGACAATGTAGGTTCTTGCTTGAACATATCACCTGTAGCTTTTCTGGTTGTGGTCATTACCTGGTGCTGGTGATGTTTACAATCACAGCTTCACATGGTTGGGCATTAAACACATTGAGGTGAATTTGTGGATAAAAGTTTGGTCTTCCGTTGAAGATGATCATTCGGAAGCCAGGCCAGACTACTTATTCGGAAGCTTGTGTTTTTGCCTTAGTTGTACTGCTGTTCTCCACAGACGTTAAATCAGACACTTGGCAACCAGTTGAGACGTTCAACAGTTCTCGACGCACGATAGCATCGGGAGGCATCATATCGTCCAGTCAAACATACTTCAGCCATCAGTCGCAGCTATTCGCGCGGTGATGGACAGGGCGTAAACAGACTTACCATCTGTCTTCATCAACCCGGCAGGAAGTGGCAAAGCTTGACGCATCGAAAGAAAATCGTTAAATATGAGTCGACATACCTTCGAAGAAATTTGGGACCTGTGCGGTATGTGTTTTCTCCATGTTATCCAGTCTACTGCAAAATGCAGTAAAGCAGCAGTTCTTTTTTGTGGTTAGCTCGGTTCACTTGAGAAAGAAGTGATGCAAGAAGGTAAAAGAGGTGCTTTATTTATCAGATTTTGACCACACTCAACGCGGATTCATCTGTCACCGACATGAATTAGTTCCTCTCAGGAATAAAGGATAACCGAGATATTGCCTTAAGAGCAACATTGTTTACTGAGTAAGTCAATTGTCACGCCTACATAAACTTATCATATTTTATTACAGATATTGTCAAAAGCATAACATATTACGACTAAAAGAAGAATATTCTTTATTTCATCTGTTGATTTTTTAAAGAAGAAGGTGAAAATACAGTCGCAAAACAAAGCAATGAAAAGGCATGGAATTACACAATACTTGCTGAATATTGACTAATAACAAAGAAATGACACAGGAAGTCATTAAACCACTTCTCATTTTGTTTTTGTTTTAAAGCAATTAAATACATGAATTATTATTCAAAATATGCAAATGATAATATTTTCATTTAAAGACTAGATTACGCAGCTGCTGCAAGAAAAATATAATGGGTCACTTTTACAATATTAAGACTACAATATAAAATGTCAAGATATTCGATCATTAATTAAAATATCAGTTTACCTATTCGGAATGTTTTCAGTACCTCGACCTTCAGGCCGGCTGACGAATACAGTGTTGCTCGTTGGCTTCACACACTTGCCGCCGATCAAGAAAAGAGCCGCCGCATTAGTCACCATTTATTGAAGACAATACTGCAACATAGCCCCGGAGATTTAAAAATTCAGCATTATTCGAGACCATGTAAAAGATTGATTTAGACTCCATACATTTTATACAAACCAATAGTCACTACTTTTGACGAATGGTTAGGGGTTGAAAGCATACTTGTCACTACTTTCAGTAAATATGGCATTCAAAATTAAAAATAGTTAATATTGCCATCATACGAATAAAAACACAAAATATGCTCAGATGACATTCAAGTCAGATACATTTTTTCTTAAGCCTGTTACACTGTATTTAGCCACAATAGTTTGAAAATCCCGGGCTAAAATCTGTAAGTCTTTTCGTTCGCTATTTTGTTTTTATCAAGATTCTACAGTCAGCATTTGCATGGTCCCGTATTGTGACATCTTCTATTATCTACTTCCACTTGTTAACCATCTGATATAAAAGCTGTTCTTCCAGCTAATGGTACTCATACATTTTCAACATGCAGCCTTATCATATTCATACACTTTCGTGATAATTAAACACAGTTGCTTTCTCTCTGGCAGACGACAGCAAACATCGCCTGTTTCGCAGATATGATTGTCTGCACAGCATAACATTACAATATCATGTGTAGGACCAGAGCCTTTAGGAGGCCTCCGGGCACAGCAAGCCATTGAGTAAAATTGTAAACATAAATCATAAACTCATTGCCTCTCTCTGGATCTCTTTCTTGAAGATCACCTGTCCCACTTCTTCTCATCTTTCCATGTCACTGCTTCTCCTCTTCGACCTTCAAGACAAACTGTTGTCATGCTCCGTTAGCAGAACAGAACATAAAGACAGGCGAAATTATTTGTCATTTTTCCAGCCAACTGTACGTTAGTAGTGCAGTGGTCATACAGTTACTACGGCTTCGACCACTCAAGACACCGTGCCAGGTCCTTCTTCGTTCATTCTTCGTTGTTTATTTCGTGTCAAAATCTCTCGTGGGGAAATATCGGCAGGTTTGCGCAGCTGACGAAGGTGCAGGATTGCTTTGAGGATGTGATTACGAATGATGGGGACGCCTTGCAAGGCGCCACATGGCGAAGCTGACTGGCATTTTATCATGGCGCGATGAGCCGACGACTACAAAGTTAACAGATTCTGCTCTCCTCGTCGTTATAGCTAGTAGGTTTGCAGCACAACAAAAGAGTGTACACTATAACCACTTAGAACGAGAGATCCATACCTTGTGTGTTTACTAGGGAGTTAGAAGCTGATTTGTATTTTCTTTTCCTTATCTCAGGTAATTTATATTTTATTTATTGCTCTTGTTTGTATTATTTGCCTTGGTTCTCTAATGAGTCTTCTATTATACACTACTTCAAGAACTAATAGCGCACGAAGAATTTTTCAGTAATCATTAGTCAATGCTGATTGTATTAATTCACAATACAGTTTCATTAATTACTTAAATGTTTAACAGTCTGCCTATTGTAGTTTTAGTGGTCAGTGTACCTATCCTCAGGCATTAAAGTTCAGGGCCAGGGAAATTGCGTTCAGCGGTTAATTCAAAGGAGTATCCAGCACCTGTTTATTGAACATCTCACAGGCACAAGCGTTGTTGCGCTTACCTACTCAGAGTAGTACGCACAGATTTTGTTACTTAGGGTCTGCTCAGTCGTTCATCTCTTACTCAGATGGTAGATCGCCCAGCAGCGAGCAGCCAACGCGGTGAGCTGACTTACTTGCTCAGACGGGTTCATTTTTAAAAGTGCGTAATATTGTTCGACCCATGAAATCCAGTATGTAGTGATAGCCGACGAGGCATTTATCAGCTCATAGTATTTTTACACAATTCCCAGATTATACCATCACACAAGTATGTTCACATGCTTCATGTGATTAATTGGCTTTCATTATATCTAACATCACTCATTTTCCCAGGATCACCTGGCTGCAAAATTATCAGGTGTGACGTTTTTCTCAATTTTTCGTCATTCAGAAACCTGTCTTCCGCTCATGCATCGCGCTCAAGACATTTCGCGCCGTGCCGGCGCTCGCTCACAGGCTCGGCCTGCGCGACGCGTCCAGGCGCGCGACACCTGGTCCGTCACCGGCATCAGCTTATTCACCAATCACGCACTCAGGCACACACGCACCATGATTGAGAGACATCACGCTTGCTGCCTTTTGTACACGCCGATTTACCGTAGTTTAACACGCCGTTTCACGCGAACACCGGTTTCTCACAAATCGTTCATACGAAAAAATGCAGCACCATACAGCACCACAGTCTTTCATTACTGCCAGAGTATTTTCTGTACTACAAGTTCAATATAGTCTCACACAACAGACGTTATGTTACTTTCATGTTAAAGTTACTACATAAATATGTGGGAGCCTTGTGTCATATATGAAATTCTATATGAATTTTACACAAATAGTATGAAAAATACAAAATACTAGGGAAATTATTAATACTATATACAAATTTGCTTAAAGTTTCATATAAAATATATGCTAGTAAAGTCATAGTGTTTATTTGTAGTTTTCTTTTATAGTTTCTTTTATATATTTCATACATATTTTACATTGTTTTAATAGGGAATGTGTGTCAGCTGAAGTTTTATGTCTTTATTCACTGCTTATATTGCACACAATATTACAATTTACATATACTGTCATACATATTTGTCACATTAAATATGTAGGCATATATTATCATATATTTCAGTCAATGACTACAGTTCTACAACGCTTTATTTATTTAAATCACGAAGATGACAATAGTTATACTACAAGTAATATGTGTCTTCAAATACAAAGAATATTGTCAACAAAAGTTGATACAACAGTGTCATTCACTGTCATATTATCAGTTATCAAAAGAGCTATCAGCGTTTCAATGCTTTTTGCGTTTTCTTCCTTCATTTCGTTAATTTGCATACGGCCGCACCAATGTTGAGGGCAACATTTAGTGTTACTTCTTCGTAATGTGACAAATGAAAGGCAAACATCATTAGAAGCGCGTCGTTACACGACTACCTTCTGGCGTAACAGGTTTTCTTTATCGCAGTAACATAAATGGCATAGTTATAGCAGTCGTATCATAAGTTGTCTTCACGCATTTTGCGTATATTTTCTGCTCCAAGCCATTAAAGCTGCCATTATGACAGAGCGCACTGCTACTGCAGATTTAGTTAATGTGAGTTGTTCCAGGCAACAAAGCGACTTTTTCATGACGGTCAACATTATAAGGTGTGTTCATGCCCAGTCACAATGCTCCATTCATAATCGTACAAGAGATCATAGCAGCCGCAGCCTCGCCGATGTTTGCAAGTTTTAATAACATCAAATCGGTATTTAAATTTACGGAATACCGAAAGCTACACGCAAATGACATGCTTGGATACCAGTGAAAATAATCTCGATTTACGAATGAAGTCGCTGGGAACACAGTTTACTTGTATTGTCAGCACGACGAAAGTATTATTCAAAAAGTGAGTTATCAGTTTACTGGTGTGCATGCTCATGCCGCCGTTACCTGAAAAGCATGAATACAGTTTTCTTCTTTTATGAGTAATTATATTACTGCTTGATTGCTTTGTATAAACATACAATTAGTTAAACACTAGCTGCATTACTTTTTTTCAGTGTTAGTTCATTGATTTGAGATGAAATGCCAGTAGCAGTCCTTCCGTTATATATTTAGTTAAAATAATACTCACAAAACATTTCATTCAAAAGTAAAGATAGCTGTTGTGTACATGGCAGAATGTCAAATAGCTTGCTTTGCCTAGAAGTTCATCGTAATTCACAAATCTGTCATAACACAATTAATATAGTACAGACCAAAGCATCACTCATTCAAAGAGCCTTTACTATGACCATGAAAATTGTAGATTCATACTGACAGCATCAAACTATGAATGAACATTAAGCTGAACAAACACAATACAGAGCTTCAGTGACTATCAGTTAATACCTAGCTGACAACATAATTGATAACAAATCATTATTTATAAGACAAGAAATCTCATTTCTACAAACCTGGCACCTGTGAAGGGACAACTATTTTAGGAGATACTTCTCAAAGCTCAATGAAGAGAAAGCTAAGAGTGTGGTTAGTAATCAGCAAGGTGGCTACTGAAGAAACTCTAGAATATGACATATTTATGTTATGTATATAATTCCACATGTGTTCATTCATAGTCTTGATGCCTTCAGTGTGTGACTCCAATTTCATAGTCATGAAAAATAAAGAAAACTCTTTGATGAGAAGGTGTCCAAACTTTTGGTTCAGCCAGATGTGTAGTTGAATCATTATACGAGTTAGTACATGCAGCAGAGCAGATATCTTAGAGCATGCACATTTATACAGTTGTTCAACAGGTATTAGGACTGTCACTATCATGGTTCGAAACAGTTCAGTTTGCATATCCCAGTGAATACTTTTGGATATAATGATAATAATACACAGTGCAGCTGGCAGGAATATGGAGCTGACCCATAATTACAATTTTCGGTCTGATTTGTTATCTCATTGTAGATAGCATCCACTTTTGTTTGTTACAGCCTGACTAGAAAATCCAGAATTCTGATACTGAAGACAGCTCTCATTTGTATTAATATCACTGGGGAACATCGTTGTCGTGAGCAAAACACAAACAGGGAGGCAGAGTTCGTATTCTGTAAGTCACTGCCTGCCACTGTCAATGTTATAAGACTATGAGTACTTCCACCTGTTATAGAAGAGTAATAAAAGCTTTACAAGGTTCGCATTGACACAAATCATCATTCAGTACTAATGTAGTATTAGGGATGCTGCTGCAATGGAGGCTGTGTTGACGGGCAAATACGCTGGGTGAAACCTCGTCTAACTCTCTGTTGTAGCCGATCGACGACGATTTATCACTATTTTCATATCATTAACAGATTTGCAGCTCTACAAACAGATAAAGTTAGCTCTTAATATTAGTTTAGTTATCAACTGTTTCCCGTACATAGCTAGCAGCGATGAATGTACGTCAATGGTGCGTTTACAAAAGTCACATAGCACAAGTCAAATAGTTGATAAGTTTAGATAGAGAATACTCACGGTCTCATACTTCAATACTATTATAAGGGAACAGCGCACCGAGTTATACTGGTTCGAGTATTTCGTTACGCACTATATCCGAGTGTCTGTTGATTGACCGTTTATTCATCGCTTGATTAAAAGCTGCCTGTTAAATGACTGTAATGTAAATGTATCGTAATGTCGTTTTTTGCTCATACTTTATAAAAATGTAAGTCATTAATAATATTGATTGCATGCCATTATGTTTGTCTCATTTTCATACAACACCAAACAATATTGTTGAACAAAGCCACAGCTCAATAAAAATTAGCCGAATGTTGACCGCATTTCACTCATTTTCTCTCTCTCCTTCGTCGTTCGAAGCTTCGAGCGTTCGTCATGTCGCACACGATCAACATTTGGGCAACACTCTCGCGGTTTGTGAACCATCGTCCTTTTCTTTGCTTGTCATGAACAAGAACAAGCAGAATTTTTTATATCTGTAATGAATTAGTGCGCGACAAATCTTTCTTTTACAGTGTCTGCAATTCTTCACATGTACTTCGTAAGTATAAAGATGTCTTTGATTGTTCAGATCAGTCAATGGAAAACTCAATTTTTTGTCAAAACATTATAGTTAGAGTGAGCAGTATCTAGTCATTATGAAAAGAAGTTAATGAATAAAAAGATAACATTAAAGTTATCTCATTAGTTAATACTAGGTTTGAGAGACATTACTTCCAAATCTTCGCTCCTCTATAATGTAAACATAGCTGACATAAATGGGTAGCAAGCAGAGATACTTATAGAGCAGATTCAAAGATCGTTATTGTCATCCATTTTGGGACATAGGTCATTTGTTAACTTGCGTGACTCCTTGTATAAGCTTTGTTTGTTTCTTTACGTTCCAAATATTAATAGGACTCCATGTTTAAAATACGCTTAATAAACATTTAAACTTCGCATTTATATATGGTGTGATTATTGCATTCGAACACCTGAGCGGTGGGATCGGAGCACTTTCAAGAAAACAATATTTTTAATTTAATGCATGTAATATCATGCGCATAAATATTGTATGTTAAATAAATATATACTAAATTAGATTAACATTTAAAACTTAATAGAATGCCTAAGTAATCGAAATAAGTTTACAATGACACAATTAATTATTTTATTTCACTTGTAATTTAATTACTTATTAAATGCCGCCATGGCAATTAATATAAAATAAGCTTAAGTACTAAAAATTTGCTCAACATGAATAAAAGCTAAATTATTCTTCTAGTTTCTATCTACAAAAATTTTCTAAATGTAAAATGTTATTGGTACAGAAAGTCAGTCGTAAAGAAATGCACATATAGTTCATTATCAAGCTCATTGCAATTGATAGATGTTATAAGATCGGCCATCCATGTTTTGCTTCCATATTTAAGGTGTCATCATACAGCGGCGGTCGTGAGCCACCTGCCATATTATCCTCAGCATCCTTCCACTGCAACTTTTCATCAGGTTGCTTGTTAAACTGAGCATTGAAAGCATTAATAAACAGTAGTAATGTTGACATTTTCAGCAGCTCAGTACTAGTGCTCGCAACTAACGTAACGTGTCGCCAAACGTTACCCTGTATCCGCAGCATTAACTGATTCTGTGAAACAGGCTATACTTCAGCTTATTACCAGTTACCGTACAATTCCGGAGCGTTATCGTTAAAGACCATACTAGTTTCCTGGCATGTTACCGAAGAACAATCGCGAGATCGTTAACGCGTTTTGTTGTTACCTTTCAGCCACCAATCCAAGATTCGGCTTTTCATTGATCTCTGCCAATCAGCGTACCATATTTGCTGATGTGGTGTTCAGAAAATATACTATTTTTTCATGTTACCGTTACGAAGATGAGACTTCGACGGATGGATTGATGGAAAGAAGGCAAAAATATATATATATCGATGGCAGCAGGTTGATACAATCGCAGTAAATGTATGCAGAAATTGGCCTTCAATAGGGACAGAAATAGCAGTGCTTGAATATTAATTACGCACCCTGTTTAGATAATCAGACTGGCTTATTACAGCAGAAGCGTTGAATGAGCCACCTAAATTTTAGGTGTTATATTATTCGACATTAATTGTTATCACTATCATATAATGATTTTTTTAAATATATACCTTGCAAACTAAAAAGTAATATAGTTGCAAAAATTATATATTTTAAAAAAATCATTGCCTTTGCTAATTTAATAGTGATTAATAATTAATGTCGAATATAACACAGTAAGACTGGGTGTCCTTGCTTAATGCGTCAAAGCGCAAACGAAACAGAACTGCGATTGGTTATAAAGTTCAACGCTGCAAAACAACCAATAAAGCAATCTGATTATCTAAACAGGATTGTTAAATGGCCATTTCTATCTGCTTTGAAATTAATATTTTCAAGCACCCTTTAATTTCTGTCCCTGTTGTCAAATTAATTTTTTCTGCATACATTTTATAACGTTGTATATTTTATACCATCGATATATATATATATATATTTTACCTTCTTTTCCATCTGGTCCATGTACGCCGAGTATCTTCTTTCATCTTCATGGCAATTGTGAAAGTACATGCTTTTCGTTTCGGTATTTTTCTTCTTGCTTATAAAAAAATAGTATATTTTCTGAACACCTGCCAGCAAAGCAAAATATAAAACACGCTGATTGGTTGATGTTTGAACTGGTTGGCGGGATCCAATGAAAGCCATGATCGCTAAGTTATTTGTAGTCATACCCAGAGAGCGGCAACGGGCGTTTCTTCAACGGCTCTACTTGATTGATTTCTTCCAGTAACGTCACCAGGAGCCTAAGGTATGAATAATTTAACGATGCTTATCCAGGATTGTGCAATTAACAACTAATAAGCAAAGTATAGCCATATTTTCCCTAGAACTAATGCTAAACTATCAGACCACAGTTGCAAGAGTTAACGCTTTTAACACATGTTACGCTTAGTTTGCTAACTTTATAGCCATCGTTAAAACTCAGGTACCTGAGCCTTAATCGTTATATCGAGAAATGTCATTATTACACTACTATTTTTTGTGTACTATAAATGTAAGTTTAATAAGCAACTCCTTTTTAATCTTGGCGTGATGAGAAAGTTTGCATCCAGTGGGTCATGGAGAGATGCTGGGATGTATAAAGAGGTGAAAACTGATGCTACATGTAAACATGATGACACCAAGATGGAGGATGATGGATACCCACAAACGGACTATTCTGTGGAGTGGCAGAAAGGAAAGCAAAACATGGATGCACAGTGTACATGGCCTCATCAACCCAGAGCAGTAAGTAGACCTATGTAATGTACTTTTACAGTATCAGGACCTATAAATGATGTGACTCATACTAATAACATTTTTACATTTAGAAATTTGTAGATAAATTCAAAGGATTAATTTAGCTTTTATTTCATGTTAATTTATTATCATGTTAATTTCCATTTAAATTTTAGTATGCTTATTTCTATTAATTAAGTGGCAACATTTGTAATTATTATTATTATTCATTATATATCATTTAAGTATACTAAAATCAGTTTAAAATTTTCACTGTACTTTTAAATTAATTAAATTACAAGTGAAATAAAATAAAGAATTAATTTAGCTGTCATTTAGTTTCAATTTCAGTTTCATTTAAACTTATTTCAGTTACTTGCCAAGGCATTTCTATTGTTTTAAGTTTTAAATGTTAATCTAATGTTTAGGTATATATTTATTTAACATACAATAACATGGCCATGATTAATTACATGCATTAAATTAAAATATTGTTTTTTACTTTGAAGTGCTCTTGATCTCACCTCCCACTTTGAACTATTTTTCAGACAACCGATATCACACTAATGCAAAATTAGAGAATTACTGGGGTTGGAGTCTGGATGTAAGTAATGTGTCTCTGCCTAAGAAAGGAGCCTAGTCCCACCATCAAGATATACAGATTCAGATGAAACTGATGCTGAGAATACACCGGTAAGATTGTTTGTGTTCAGATCACAACAATCACACACCATACTTATACAGAGTTTAAATGTTTGATACTTTAAAAGGTCTTTGTATTTTAAACATAGGTCCATTGATATTTAGGAGCAGTAAAACTAGCTGTGGTAAACAGGCTATACAAAGGAAGTCTACATAGCAAGACAACAAAGCAATCCTACTTTTTTGTAATCACCTGACTATGTCCAAAATGTGGATGACTTTAAGATGGGAATAACATTTTGAGATCTGCCTCTGGCCTCCCTTCAGATTCTCCTTCACTCTAGGGACATCTTCTGCTGTAAGAAGTATTTTATGTCAATATGTTTACATTTATAGAGTGTAAGAAGACAAATGTGCGTGTCATTTTCCATGTCCTCCAGGTCATATCCTTTAATGTACTTTGAAGCCTAGTAGCCTTAAGTAAGGATAACTTTAATGTTGCTATTCTGCCACAGTTCCATTGTATAGCCTTCATAGCTGGTAGCTAGATACTCACTCTAGCTTAAATTAATGTTTTGACAAATTAAAGGATTTTTCCCATTGATATTTGATCTAGACTCTAGTAAAGACCTCTTTATACTTTACAAGTATATTGAAAGAGAACACTCAGACCCATGGAAAAGATTTTGTCCACTCTGCACTGAATTCACATTTGATAAAAAAATTCTACACTTGTTTCTTGTTCCTTGACAGAGCCAAAAGAAAAGGGACAGTGGTCTACAAACCACAGAGAAATGTTGCTCAAAATGATTGTTGATCAGCATCAAGCCACAACCCATACAGACACTCAGAAGAAGCTGAACGACTTGGAGGGGAGGAAAATGCACCTGAGCTGCAGCCAGCATTTCAGACTTTTAGATTTTTATTGAACTGTTGTTTTGTTCCACAATATTGTTTAATTTGGTAAGGAAGATGAGACAAACACTCTAATGGCATGCACCAAAATAATTATTAAATTCATATTTTTATAAAGTATATGACAAAAACTCAAAACATTTACATTACATTTACATTTAGTCATTTTAGCAGACGCTATCCAAAGCTTACTTACAATTGAGAACAGAAGCAGTCAAATCAACAAGAAGACACTGATATAAGTGCTGTAAGTAAGTCTCAGTTAGTATAGCTCAGTGCATAATTTTTTTTTATAATAATAGTATTAGTATAGGATATAGTAATACTATCCTAAACTTATCTCAAGCTTACAACATTTGGTATATGTGGCTTTGTAAATGCACCATTGACATTGCATTCATCGGCTTGCTTTACCATATGTACACAAAGGAGGTAGTTGAGTAGCTAAACTGGTATTAAAGATTGCTTATCATATCTTATTTTGCTGTAGAGCTACCAAATCTGGGTTAATGATGTAAAAATGGCCCTAAAGTCTCAGTGGTTCACAACGTCGCCGGTCAGCTCTGACTTGAAGTTGACAGGGTTTGCCACAGCGACATACACCCCATCCAACAACAGCCCTCTCCCACAGCCCTCCCGCACCGAAAGCAAGCATCCACAGAACAGGTAATGTACTACATTAATTACTGAATGATGATTTGCAATCAGCATTGCAGGCCTTGGAAACACTGTATAAAAGCTTTTCGCACTTCTTCTATAACAGGTGGAAATTTCTCCGATCTAACGTATCTATTGACAGACTGGCTTGGGCAGTGGTACAGAATGCGAACTCTGCCTCCTCTGTTTGTGAGAATGACTCCTGCAGCAGTGTTCACTGATGTGCTCGGGAGCAATCTTCGAGGAACATCCAAGACTGGACCACAACGCCAGGCTCTTGACAAAATAAAAGTGATGCTATCACATAAGTTGTAAATCAGTCTGTGAAAATTGTAATTATGCAGATTGAGCTCCATATTATATAGCTGCACTATTAGTTATATATTATTATCATTATATCCAAAGTGATTCATCTGAGTAAAGTTTATAAACTGTCTTGTTTCAGACCATGATAGTGACAGTCCCTATGCAGGTTGGGTAGTAATATTATTAAATGTGCATGTCTACAAATTCTCTCTCGATATAACACACAAATTAATTGTACATTTAGCCATTATGAGTGATTCAATACATACAGTACAGACCAAAGTTTGGACACACTTTCCCATTCAAAGAGTTTTCTTTTATTTTCATGACTATGAAAATGTAGATTCACACTCGAAGGCATCAAACTATGAATGGTAACATATGGAATTATATACACATAAAATATGTCATATTCTAGGTTCTAAAGTAGCTACCCTCGCTTTGATTACTGCTTTACACTCTTGGCTTCTCTCTGATGAGCTTCAAGAGGTATCTCCTAAAAATGGTTGTCCCTTCACAGGTGCCAGGTTTAATAAGTGATTCTTTGTCTTATAAATGTGGTTGGGAGCATCAGCTAAAGCAGTAGAAGTAAGGTGATATTACAGCTGATAGTCTACCGAACAGACTGTTAGAATCTGTATTGTAAAAGAAAAAGCAGCTTAATGTGTTCATTCATAGTTTTGATGCCTTCAGTGAATCTACAATTTTCATAGTCATGGAAAACAAAGAAAACTCTTTGAATGAGAAGGTGTGTCCAAACTTTTGTCTGTACTGTATATTAATTGTGTTATGACAAAGACGCAGATTGCGAAGGAACTACAAATTATAAAAGCAGAGCTATTTGCTGACATTCTGCCATGTACACAGCAGCCTATGCTTGCTTTGTGAAGTTAAAATGTTTTGTGAATGTTGATGTTTTAATAAATATATAACAGGAGAGTTTATGCTGGCATTTCATGTAAAATGTCATGGATATTGCCACTGGAAAAAAGTAATGCAACTAGTGATTTAACTAATTAATGTTTATACAAAGCAATCAGAACAGTAATATGGGACATCTATAAAAGAAGAAACTGTAATTTTATTACTTTCAGAGTAACTTGGCCAGCACTGAGCATGCACACCAGTAAGCTGATAACTCACTTTTTTTTTTTGAAATAATAAGTTTTCCCTGTTTATGCTCACAGTAACCTGACAATACAAGTGTTGTGTTTATATGACTTCATTCATAAATCGTTATTTTCCTGTAGTGACATCAAAATATAATCATTTGCGATCTGACTTTAGCATTCCATAAATCATCGGTTGTGATGTTAATTAAAACTTGCAAATATCAGCAGGGAATCGTCAGCTTATATATGCATCCTCTTATGCAGTTATAGATGGAGCATTGTGACTGAACCATTTACTTATGCTGCACGAGATGAGAACACACTTATAATGTTATTCGTCATGAAAGTCCTTCTTCTGTTCTGCGAAGACGTTTGCCTGTCTAGATGTGCTTAAATCTGCAGTAACAGCGCCCCGCTTCAATAGCACGCCGCATTAAGTCGATGAAAGTGGGCCACTGGCGCTTACATGCTACACGAAATCTTGAGTAAGAGGCAAAAACTACCTGTTCTGACCACTCTTATGCTTATGCCATTTATGACATTACTTACGATAAAAGAAAACCTGTTAATGCATTTATATGACCAAGTGTGTTTTTTGGTTTATTACATAATTAGCTTAAGAATGTGCATGTAAATGCCCTCACTGTCTCACAACTTTCTGGGTTCCATTTGGGGATCTTTCTAGGATCCTAAACACTAGACTCTATGTAGTCATTAACTGTAGCTACCTTGTTTCCTAATGATGTTTTGCCTTTTTCATTTGTCTCACAGGAGCAACATTGCAAAAGTGGCCTCACGAGGCCCTCCAGCATTGGTGCAGCTATCAATGCCAATTAACAGAAATAAGAGGAAAGAAAAAAATACAAAACATTCGAAACCTTGATGCTCTTTTGATAACTGATGGCTATGACAGTGTATTTACTGTTGTATCAACTTTTGTTGTTTTTTTCCAGAGCAATGTTTTGTTTGCTATTTGAAAATTTTATATTACTTGTAGTATAATTTAATTGTCATCTTCATTGAGTTTAAATAACAAGCGTCTAATGCAAATTTGTAAGTCATTGACTGAAACTTATGATTAGTATATGCCTACAGGATTAATATTGACTGAAATCATGTATGATAATTATATGTAGAGTTACATAACAATATTATTGATGCAATATAAGCAATTAGATGGAAACATAAAACTTCAAGAGCAGTAAAATAGTTTCCTCATTAAACAGTATAAAATATGTATGAAATATATAAAGAACCTATAAAGAAACTACACAAAATGTAAATAAATCCTATATGACTTCAATTTACTACATATAATTTTATATAAGAATCCTTTAAATGATTTGTATATGAGTATTAGTAATTTCTAAATTATTTTTGTAATATTTTTTCATACTGTTTTAATGTAAAATTCATATAAGAATTTATGCAGTTTCTACATATGACCCTAAAACTCTACATGTTTTATGTGTGCTTTTAATATGAAAGTGCCATAACCGGTCTGATTTTGTGTAGATATATATTGACTTGTATGAAATACAGAAGGTAAATCTGGCTGAATTCAGTAAGGAAGATATATGGTTGCTGTATGAATTATACAGTTTTTTTCATATGGAACTTATAGTTCAGGAAACCCATGCAGCCTCTACAGCCTAGAAACCCATGTGGTAAATTGCAGCCTGTGAAACCCGGCGTGGTAAAAAGGTAGCCTGTAAAATCCGTGGTACAAAAAGGCAAGAAATATTGTGTGGTGTTATATCAATCTGTGTGTGTACCTGAGGCAAAATGAGATAAGCTGATTCGAGTATTTTGAGACCAAATTGTCGCGCACCTTCTCTGGACCAGCCACTTGGCGGTGACCTGGTAGGAACGGACGCAAGGGTTTGGCCCCGGCGCGGAGAAAGCTGAATGCATGAGCCCAAGAGATTGGGACTCTGGAATGACAGAAATAAAACAAGAGTGAAAGAAGCAGTACACACACAGTGGTTTGCATTAAGGTAATATTGATTCTGGGAAAGTAGGTGGTGTTAGATTATATAATAAAAGCCAATTATTACCCATAGGAAGCATAGTAGTGTTAGACATACAAACACCCCAATAACCTGGTGGTGCAGACTGTTTGGTCATAATCCAAATTGTGAGAAGTGTAATTGACTAGGGGAAATATAACTGATAAAAATGCTCCTATCAATCACTAGCATACCTACACATGGGTTCTCAAAGTCATAAGGTCAGACACAGTACACACCTTAAAATGATCCAATCTGAAACTCAAGTAGAGTCAAGCCCATGATTGAAGCATCTACATGGAGCAAGTCTACCATCCTCAAAGCCAAGGTAGTTGGAAACGACTGGAACCAGGACCCTAAAACAAATAAATAGCCAAAATCTGTGTGCAAGCACTTCTCTGAATTGGGTAGAAGTATTACTGGCAGCCTTAATGCCTGTGATATCTAATAAACAGAACCACTGGATTTTACTCCTTTGAATTGTAACTACTGACACCACCCCTGGGCCCCTGGGCCCCAATGCCTGGGGGGGATGGGTACATTGATACACCTAAGGCCTACCAAATAAAGGTAAGAGCTGTTACGACCCATTTAAAAGAGTGAGGTGTCAATAAGACGTGTTAACGGGGATTCCAGCTTACAGTCAAAGATGAACAAACGAATACAAGGATTTTAAGGTATTTATTGAGTTACCAAAGTAAAATTAATATATTGAAGGAGTATTGATTTCAGAGAGACCAAGGCCAAAATAATAAACCCAAAAGAGCTTAATAAAATAAAATATATAAATTACCTAAGGGATAAGGAAAAGAAAATACAAATCAACTCTCTAACTCCCCAGGCAAACACACAAAATTATGTCAAAAATAGTGGGCAGATCTCTCCACGTCTAGAGTGGTTACTGAAACATTACACTTCTTTGTTATTAATTGCAACCTACAAAATATAACGACGAGGGAGGCAGATGGTCTGTTGGCTGTAGTGGGAATCCGAGCTCATCACGCCATAGTTCGCAAATGCCTAATTGAGTCACATGCTGTGGGCGCCGCTTTCTTTAAAGACGTGTCCCCATCCAGATTCGCCCCAATCACATCCGAAGAAAAGCCACTTGCACACATACATCTAAATACACAAACCCCGATGCCGGGTACCGTAACAGAGCTGTTAATAACACATTTTCCCACAGAAGTTTTGGCCTGAAATAGAGCAACAGGAATTGGACACAAAGAGGACTCTGACTAGCAGGGTGAGGGCGGAAACAAATGAAATCGGAAATAATCACACCTTTCAGGTCAGAGCTCATGAAATAATCAGCGAACCTCGCACCGCGTACAGTTGGCTGGAAAAGGTAACAAATGGTTTCCACCTGTCTGTTTGCTGCTCTGTTCCCCTCAAGGCACATGGCAGCTTGACAACAGTTCGAGCCGATTCTAGAAGGTCAGAGAGAGGGCACAGCCGTGACATGGAAGATGAGGTGAAGAAGTGGGATAGCAGTTGTGATCTCTTTCAAAGAGATCAAGAGAGGGAATTGTGATTTATGTTTTAAAGGATTTATGTTTTACAGGTTTTACTATAGAAGCACTGTGCCCAGGCCTCCTAAAGGTTCTGAGTTTACATGATATTATGTGTGTAAGGTGCTGGGCAGCAAACAATCACATCTGCAGAAACAGGACGTGGAGGCTGCTGAGCCCATCTACTGATCGAGAGGAGAAAACAACTGTGTCTGCTGGTTATCACGAAGTATATGAATGCTGGTAAACTAACATATTTAAGAAAAAATATTATGAGGAGTACTCATTAACATAGGAAAGGCAAATATATCAGATGGATTTAATGTATGGAAGACGAGTGCAGGAGTATATGCCATTTAGAAGAAATCTCTAGAAATCTCTTGAAATATGAAAGTTTCTGATGGATGTTCACAGGATGTCACAATGCAGGACTATGCAAAGAATCTTTTGATACTGCCAGAATCTTGTTTATAAAAAATAAAATAAAAATTGATTGTGAAATGGAACTAATGAACAAAGAATACAGATTTTAGCCCAGGATTTTTAGGATTATAGGTTTTTCAAAATATTGTGGCTAAAAATATGGTGTGAGCTGGCTTAAGAAAAAAATATATCTGACTGAATGGTCATGAGGAACATGATTTTGATTTTATCTGTAATGGCCCAATAATTGTATTTTAATTTTAATTGAGAAATGCCATATTTACTTAAAAAAAGTAGGACAAAATTATGCAGCCTAACCCCTAACCATTCACATTAAAAGTAGTGACTATTGGTTTATTACATAAAATGTATAGAGTCTAAAATCAATCTTTACATGAGGTCTCGAATCTCTCTAATGCTGGATTTTAAATCTCCAGAGCTGTCTTTGCAGATGTGTCTTCCATCAGAATTGGTGGCAGGTAACTGACGGCCTCTTTTTCTCCCAGTCGAGCAGCAGAGGTGATTGTAAAGCCAGCAGGCAGCCTACCTTGTAACATTCATCAGCCAGCTCACAGCCAGAAGGCCTGGGCTGCTGAAACAGTTCCAGATAGACAAACTGATTAACAATTAATGATCGAATATCTTGACATTTTATATTGTAGTTCCATATTATAAGTATTATTGTATTTTCTTTTACCTGTACATGGTCTGAAGGTCTCTAGCCTTTCGTGAAATATTATCATTTGCATATTTTGGATAGCCATCTAATGTATTTAAGTTGCTTTAAAACAAAAATAAAATGAAAGTGGTTTAATGGGATACCCACAAATTGATCATTTTTAATTAGTGAATCAACTATTCAACTAAGTGTATGTAGTTCCGTACCTTCATTAGCTGTTTTACTTTTTGATTTCGTTTTCTCTTAACTCCCTTTTTCACCTTTCTTCTTTTTAAGGTCAACTTGGATAAAGAATAAAAATATTCTTCTTTTAGTCATGTCTTGTTGTGGCTTTGTTGAAAATATCCTGTAATAGAGAATACAATGCAAGTTTATGTAGACGGACAGTTTGACCTCTGGTAAACAATGTTTATGTAGGAAACAGCAATATCTCAGTTATGTATGCAACCCTCATTCCTGAAGGAGGGAACTGAAATTCCATGTCAGTGACAGATGAATCCACGTTGGAGTGTAAATTAAAAAGTCAATGCATAAAAGCACCCTCTTTCCCACCTCATCCCTTCTTCTCAAGTAGACCAGGGCTAACCACAAAAAAGCTACTGCTTTACTGCATACTCCACACAGTAAGACTGATAACACTGGGAAAAAATATACCCTTTTGAACTAAATTTCTCCAAGAGGTGTATTTCCACTCATAACAGCAGTTTCTCTCTCTGATGCCCATCCAGAGGCTTCTTGCTCTACCACTCACCACCAGGTTTGATGGAGGGGCCTGATGGGTAAGGTCTAGTTTACACTCTAGCCTACATCACCACTTACTTGGTGCTGCGGCTGGTGGTAGGTGAGGCAGCGGCTGCATGCAGGATGAGCCGAGTGCTTCAGTCTGCTCCTGCATCAGAGAACTGTTAGACCATGTCCTCAACTGAGTTGCCAAAGATATCTGATTCAGCACGTCTATAATCCTGAGGGCAGCACAGCCAACATTAGCTGAATGATAACTAGATCAAGGCAAAGGCACAAAGCTCCAATCCTTCCGAGATAAATTGGTCTGGCCCACAACTCCGAGATGATCATCTTCAACCAAGCGAGAAGATGACTTATCCATTAAATTCACCTCAATGTGTTTAATGCCCAACCATGTGAAGCTGTGATTGTAAACATCACCCAGCCCCAGGTAAATGACCACAACCAGAAAAGTACAGGTGATATGTTTTATCAAGCAAGAACCACATTGTCTTTATAAAGATGTTAGATATAGAGGATATAGAGTTTGCTGAATTCAACGTCATTTCAAAAAAACATATATCTGTAAAATGCTCTTTTAGGAGAAAAAGGATGCGCACTGGTCGATCGCAACACAAACAGAGAGAAAAACGACTCAACATGGAAAAACCACTATGGCTGATGCACCGTAGTGCCAACACCAAGAGTCTAAAGATTGTAGCTGAACTCATTCAGCCTCTCTCAGTGAGCAGAGCAGTCAAGAGCCAACAACGTGATAGTTCGGCCTCTGTGCTTAAAAGCTGAATATGTGCTGCACCCACTGCCTAATTACATTCAGGCTGTGACTGAAGCGCACCTGGATGCATTCATCGATGCCAATGTGCATTTATTTTACACTCAAAGTGTAAAACTTTACAAGATCCCAATTTGTCAGTCACCAACGTGAAACCAGGTGCCCAACTAAAAGGGAAACTGAGCTTTCAGCGCTAGAGATCCTCTTACTTCAGCATTGCTTTAAGCTGCCTTTCTTTGCCTCACTTGTATGGTTTGTTCCTTTCTTTGATTTTATTTTTATGTCCATTATATGCTTTGATAACTTTTGTAGTCTCAATTTATCATACATCTTCCTTAGCCCCCTGATTCTCTGCAAGGATTATTAATGTCCTCACATGAAGCACCGCTGGTTCCTCATGCTTCCACAGATGCCTCAAAGGCCATCCTCAAAGAATAAAACATACATGTAAAAAAACATATGTTATGTAGAATGAATGTAGCAATCATTTGGTAGTCAGCAACAAGATGTCCTACTACATCTATTTTACAATGTTCTAGTTAAAATAATAATTTACTTTTTTTTTTTACAATTTATCTTGTGTAAATTGAGCTGAATGTAATTTACATTTATTATATGTTTTTTTTTCCAAAAGTGACTTACAGATCTGCCATTCAAAACTTCTAATTAACATTTTTTTTTATTAACATTGTTGTGCTTCATGAGAATGTTTCTGAGTACATGTCATAAAAGGTTGGGCGTCATCACTCATTGAAATCATCTGTACGGATTTTCATGATTAGCCATTATATCGCTATCTTTACTTATTTCTCCGTGCCTACAAATGACATCATGAAATTTTAGAGATAAATGTGATTTACATTCTAAGAGCAGGAAGCCCAAGCCCTGAGACAGTTATCTTTGTCTTTCAGTTCTGAACATCTGGTAGTCCTAAATCAAGTGTGAATGCTAATCCTAAAGTACAACTGTGCCTTTGTTTCAGGCCTCTATAACACCTATGCATTTGCATGACTCCCTTGATGCTAAATAGACTGCTGATTAAAACTCTGGTTCTGTATATGCATACTTTGCTTTACTGTCTCCACCTCTATGTACTCCTCCTTGAAAAATATATAAACTTCACTGGCAAAGTTTTGTTAGATTTTTCTCTTGGGGATTGCTTGACTTGCTTTTAAGGATTTCTGCATTGAATACAGCCATGAAATAAAAAACAACCTCAATACCAAGAACTTGTCTCTTCTTAAAAAGAAATGGTGTTTCCACCAGAACATTACTAGCCAAATACAAAATGGCTGCAAGATTGTAAAAAGCAGCTGTATGCGACAATGGAGGATATTAGCGAGCAATCCATTCAGGCCAAAAACTTCTGATGGGAGGTATGTCCAATGATCTGAGATAAAATAAAGAGCAGCTCCTAGGTGTTCCGATAAATGTCATTTTCTATTGATGTCACAATGTCGTTTGTAAAGAGGAAGACTCTTCAAACCAAAACCAAAACATTATTTAAAAGTTTATGTTTGGGGAGCAAGATCCAGACTTGGACCCAAACACCTGTTTTGTTTCTTACTGACTCATACCTCTTTGTTTTGAGGGTCTTAAATTTCCATTGTGAATTCTAACTCTAACTAGTGCCAAAGCCTGAAAAAGGAGGTTTGTAATCATGCTCACTGATTGTCGCATCCAAGCTAGAATCGATTAGAAATAACAGTATATTCTATAATACTATATACCTATTGGAAGCGCTCTAAATCCTTCTTGTACTGGATCAAGTTCCTGTCTAGGAGTAAAGGCATATAGTAATAAAACACAACATAGAAAAAAGAAATGATTTTGTGAAAAACTGTTCAGAAAAAATATTTTTAAAAATGTTGTGAAGATGATTTGTATTAAAAATTGTGTAGTATCATTGTGTACAATAATAATTGAATTATGAGTTTAAATAACTTAGTCATTACTTTAGGCAGATGTATATGTATAAAATACCATATGATCTTAACTCACTGTTTAATAATGATATAAATGACAGTTTATATTACCTTGTTTGTTTCAGCTCCTCTTTATTCACTGTACAAGAAAAAATGTATACAGTAATACAACATGCATAGAGTGTCACTGACGGTAATACAGTACAGACAAGAATCAAAGAAGACAAATCAAAATTCACTGCACATGTCGTGATATAGGCCTGTGTTTTCGCCCCATATAATGCTTAATTTAGGTTTCATATATAAACATACACATGGGCATTTGATAAACCATTTGTAAAATATATGATGATGCTATAGAAATGGAAATAATATGCTTATAAATATAATCTGACAATGTTTATTAATAGCATACAGTATACAGACTGTGTTGTTGACTACAGTTTACTGTGCTCTTCTTCCAGTTTACCAGAGAGCTAGTTCTAATGTGTTTCTCAACGTATTTTATGTTGTAAATCCTACAGCTTGGATTTATCATGACCAATATGGAGGCACCTATCACCTGATATAGAACAACTAACAGGATCATTATATGAGTGTTTAACTACCAAATACATTTACTTGTTTTAACTAAATCTACGTGTCATAATAGCGCTATTGTGACTGCGTCACATGACACGCCGTCATGGAAACAACAAAAGCTAAACACTCTAAATAGTGGTTGCCACCAAACTCAAAGGTGTGAAAGGGTTGATAAAAGATTCTGAAGGCAAAAGGTGGTCAAAACTCTGAACTAAATATCATTAGTTCTAGTCATTGTATCTAATAGAAAAAGCAAATGGTTACAGATAATGAATGCATGTAAAACAAAAATAGGATTTAGATCATAAAATACGCCAGATTTAAGCCTGCATAAATCTGCTGGAAAGTAATATTAACTCTATATACACCATAGCAGATGACTGTACAGCTCTGACATGTTGTGTGTGTGTGTGTGTGTGTGTAAAGAAATGCCTCTACATAATGGAAATAAACACTTCTCCTCATGAATAACACAAAACTCATGGCCCATAAGCACACCAATTAACTCACCAACTGTTGATCCAGATCCATGCTTTCATGTTGTTGATGGTTGATCCTACCATCCTAATGTCGCAGCAGAAATCGAGACCCATCAGACCAGGCAACGTTTTTCCAATATTCTATTGTCCAATTTTTGTGAGCCTGCGTGAATTGAATGCTTCTCGCAGTATACCTCGCTGTAACGCAGTAGTTATTTGATATACTGTTGCTTTAACTGGCTCAACCAGTCTGGCCATTCTCTGACCTCTGGTATCAATAAGGCATTTGCGCCACAAAACTGCTAATTACTGGATATTTTATGTCATAAAATTTAAAGAAAAAGAGGGTCCAACTTGACATCAGTAAGGTACCTTGTAAATGCTCACACCAGAGGGAACCTCATCCAATACTAGCCTGACTAGCCCGAATTTCTGAGAGCCATTTAAACAGAGACTTTCCATCTTCGCTTGCAAAGTATTGCCAGTCTTACGTCCACTGGTAGCATTGCTCCTATTGTTCTCATTGCTACCACGCTTCATGACCTTGCCTGGATTCTGTTTGCTTTGTGTTTGCCTGTCTCTGGATTAAGTTACCTGATGTACCCACTCTTCGCCCCGCCTAATGACAATTACTATATTCAGATCTTCCCTCAGGTCTTCCTGCCATCGACCCTGCACGTTTTTACTCGTTTATGCCCTATTGTCTCAGCTCTCATTGTTAAAACATCCGCATATGGATTCTGCCGTTTTCTGGGTCCCTATATTACATAACTATTGTGACGAGCGTCCGAATGTCCATCAGCGTTGCCCTGAAAATCAAGGAGTACTCTGACACGCTTCTTACCGGCTGATCGCATAGCTGCTGCTCATTACCCCTGGCTTGAAAAAGCCAATGGTGGCATGCCAGAGAGATCAGCATGGCCTCCAGACACTGACAGTAACGTGGTTCTCTCCATTTTCCTAGACAGCAGCGTGTTATCCGAACACCTCACCCCAGGCACGGACTCACTGCACCACGGTGTCGACCCATGGAAGAGAGCACAGCAGCACCTGTCATGTTTTTGCACACTTTTCACCAGATTACTCTCTCTTTGTTTAATAAATCCACCTCCGTGCATGGCTTGAGCCTCTGCCGTGTGTGTTTCCTCTACACCACACTATATACAGTATAACTTATTTGTGCTGCAAACTAAAAATATTTTGTGGTTTTGTACAGTTTTAAAATAGATGAAAACTATCACTACGACCAAATATAAATACACTTCTATATTCTATTCCATTATACCTTGCTTGAACTGACTCAGAAATCTTTTGTAGTGTTCCAGTTCCTGACTAGAGTTAAGAAATAAAAGTACACAATAATGATAATTATTAAGTGGATTGACTATTAACAGCTCTGGGACATGGTAAGATATGTTTCTGTACTTATATATATATGTATATATATATATATATATATATATATATATATATATATATATATATATATATATATATGTATATATATATATATATATATACTGCAGAATTACAGTGCAAAATTACAGAACTAAAACTACAATGGATTCTAAAAACATTTGAACTGAACTATAATCAGACTAGACAATGACAGGAAAATGACCAAAATAGGAAACTTTTTGTTTCTATAAAAAGGGGGAAATGAAAACTGCTGAAATTGCAAAACTACGGAATCTCTACCACACAATGATATTTAACGACTAGAATAACAATGAGCTGCTAGGTTTTGAATATCAATGACATTGTCCATGCTTGATTTGCTAAAACGCATATCCATTAAATAACTGAGCCTGCACAAATATAGTAGCTCTGCTTTTTTTTTTTTTTTTTTTTTTTGTCATTAACGTAGGGCTATTGTAACGGGGGAAACAGCACTGGCTTGATGACTCGTTATCAAAAGAATAACGCTGTCATTTACAACACCATTATTCCCATCAATGTGATTAGTAATTACATTGCTGGCACGATTTGGTTTATATTACCTTTTTGTTTCAGCTCCTTACTCACATTCACTGTTTTAAAGAAAGAATACAATGTACAGATGCACACAATAACACATAAAACAAGAATTAAACTTTAAGGACGACATTGGCTCTTTATAGGAGGACTGTGGCTGTATGTATAAGTATTATATTTGCCATATTTGGCTGATAGCACAGCACAGATGAGAATGTGTATATACACATGTGCATGTGCACACACACACACATATATATGTTTTTTTATAAACTAAAAAAGTAATGTGTTTTTCTGTACAGTCTTAAAATATAACACTATTGCTAAGGACTAGAAAATAATATTCTATATTCTATGATAATACTATACCTTGCTTGAAGGTGCTCAGAATTCTTCTTGCATTGTTCCAGTTCCTCACTAGAATTAAGAAATATATCATAAAAATACACAATATGAAAAAAATGCACTATTAGGTACCACAGATGACTGTGACAGTTCTGACATGTGGTAAGAAATGTTTCCTGTACCTTTAAAAATATATATCAGAATTAAAGAAAAAGTCTGTAGGCAAATGGGGGTTCAAATTGGTGCTAGCAAATAACAAATTAAATGACTTTGTGTATTTTTTAGATGCATAGTGATTGTGTCCACCACCGATGGTGGTAGACCACTCAAGTCTGCTGAGTCCCATCCAGGAACCACATGTAGAGGTTCCACAGATCGGTTCCACGTAGAAATTCCACAGATCGGTGCCAGAGAGTGCCAAGCCTCTGAGAAAGGAGGTCCTTTCTCAGAAATATTTGCAAGGGAGGGGCTATCGCGAGGAGCATGAGTTTCCACTGGCCCACCCAGAATATGGTGCAATCAACAAGACCTGTTCCTCGTTCTCCTTGACCTCATAGAGTTTCTGTGTGAGAAGGCTTACTGGGAGGAAGGCACAACTTCTGTATCCAATGAACCATCTGGTGGTCACCACAGTCACCATTCGCCAAAAAACACGAACTGTTATGAGAGCATGTCGGCTGCGTGATTAAGCTGTCCTGGAATATTATTGGTGACTTGAACCATGGCTGACTCCAGAGGGGGAGATGTCAGGCGAGCTAAGACATGCAACGTGATTGTATACCCCCCAGTGGTTGATATACAAAACAGCCACAGTGTTGTTCATGCGGAACAACACATGCTTACCCTGCTGCAGTGACCGGAAGGCCAACAGCTCTAGGCAGTTGATGTGCCAAAATAGTTGAGGCCCCATACAGAGCTCCGAGGCTGCCTGCATGTTGCATGTGGTGCCCCAGCCTGATATGAAGGCATCTGTTGTGAGAACAACATGCCTAGTCATTTGTTCTAAGGGCACCCTGGCCCGTAGAAAGGCAAGGTCTGACCGCATGTTAAATTGTTCACACAGAGTGTCCCACGGTTCCATGCCCATCTCGAGCCTCTGGAGTGAAGCCAGTGCTGAAGTGGTCTCATATGCAACAATCTGGGTGTATGGAAGTGTTTCAGTGGGACCACCATCCTGCCTTTGAGGGAACACAGGCAGTTCAACACTGACTGGGTGAGCTCCTCTGAGAAACGTGCCATCATACATCATGCTTTTTCCCAGTTGACCTGAAGCACCAACTGGCTGAGATGCTGGAGCACCAGGTCCCTGTGATTGCACAACTGGTCTCAAGACTGGGCCATGATGAACCAGTCGTCAAGATAGTTAAGATCTTAATGTCCACAGGGGATGGGGCAAAGATGCAGGGGACAGGGACAGCCTGATGGAGAATACTTTGTACTGCCAGGTTCGACCCTCAAATGCATACCAAAGAAACGGTCTGTGTTGATGAAGAATCAAGACATGGAAGTAGGCTTACTTCAGGTCAACTTTGTCAAAGTCCCCCAGCCATGGCACTCTTGGCCTACATTTTAATAACTCAATAAGCTCAATATTCTTGCAGGACAGCCAGACACAGCTTTAGCCACAGGAGCAGCAGACAGCTTACAGGCTCTGGATAGGAGACAAGAACCATTCCTCCAAGTGGCATCGTCTTGCGTGCACAGATGCCAACCACACTCTCCACCTGAGAAATATCAACGTACCCCTGGTCACCCCCACCATCTGGGGTAGTCTGGATGGAGAGGCAGACAAGCAGCTTCGGCCAAAAAAGGGCCATCCACAAGCTCATCAGCTCTATCGCACCTCTAGAAATAAAAAAAGAACCAGGGCATACCAAGGAACTAATCACCTCACTATAAGGCTCAGGACTGGGGGGTGTGCACACCTCCAGCCTGATACTTGCAGCTGCATATGAAAGTAACACTGGTTCCAGATAAAGATCAAGTAGTCAGTAATAAGAATGGGTCCATTTATTCATTACATTAGGTTCACAAACATGTTTTAAAAAAACAAACAAACAAACAAATGTAATATGCATGATTATAACCGTTTTGGCAGATTACTTTAAAGTAATTAGTTATAGCTACTAATACCAGGGAAAGTAACTTTTCAATAATGTCAAATAACTTCAAATAACTGTCCCAAATATAAATATGGTAAATAAAGGAAAATGACACTCAACAGAAAAAAAATCTTATAAAACATTCTACACTAATCTACACTATTTTAATGTTTCTGTGGGATAATGTGAGAGACACCTATTAAATTCAATATATTATTAAAAATATAAAGTAAACCTTGGGAATGTAATCGTCATAGTAGTTTGTTTCACAGCATTATATGATATATGATGTTATTTTTATATATATATATATATATATATATATATATATATATATATATATATATATATATATATATATATAGACGTGGACAAAATTGTTGGTACCCTTTGGTCAATGAAAGAAAAAGTCACAATGGTCACAGAAATAACTGTTATCTGACAAAAGTAATAATAAATAAAAATTCTATAAATGTTAACCAATGAAAGTCAGACATTGTTTTTCAACCATGCTTCAACAGAATTATTTAAAAAAATAAACTCACCAGAAACAGGCATGGACAAAATGATGGTACCCCTAGAAAACACTGAAAATAATGTGACCAAAGGGACATGTTAATTCAAGGTGTGTCCACTAATTAGCATCACAGGTGTCTACAACCTTGTAATCAGCCATTGGGCCTATATATGGCTCCAGGTAATCACTGTGTTGTTTGGTGATATGGTGTGTACCATACTCGACATGGACCAGAGGAAGCAAAGGAAAGAGTTGTCTCAAGAGATCAGAAAGAAAATTATAGACAAGCATGTTAAAGGTAAAGGCTATAAGACCATCTCCAAGCAACTAGATGTTCCTGTGACTACAGTTGCACATATTATTCAGAAGTTTAAGATCCATGGGACTGTAGCCAACCTCCTGGACGTGGCGCAGGAGGAAAATTGATGACAAATCTAAGAGACGGATAATCCGAATGGTAACAAAAGAGCCTAGAAAGACTTCTAAAGAGATTCAAGGTGAACTTCATGCTCAAGGAACATCAGTGTCAGATCGCACCATCCGTCGTTGTTTGAGCCAAAGTGGACTACATGGGAGACGACCAAGGAGGACACCATTGTTGAAAACGAATCATAAAAAAGCAAGACTGGAATATGCCAAACTACATGTTGACAAGCCACAAAGCTTCTGGGAGAATGTCCTGTGGACAGATGAGACAAAATCGAAGTTTTTGCCAAGGCACATCAGCTGTATGTTCACAGACAGAAAAAATGAAGCATATCAAGAAAAGAACACTGTCCCTACTGTGAAACATGGAGGAGGCTCTGTTATGTTCTGGGGCTGCTTTGCTGCGTCTGGCACAGGGTGTCTTGAATCTGTGCAGGGTACAATGAAATCTCAAGACTATCAAGGAATTCTAGAGAGAAATGTACTAGCCAGTGTCAGAAAGCTTGGTCTCAGTCGCAGGTCATGGGTCTTGCAACAGGACAATGACCCAAAACACACCGCTAAAAACACCCAAGAATGGCTAAGAGGAAAAATTGGACTATTGTAAAGTGGCCTTCTATGAGCCCTGACCTCAATCCTATTGAGCATCTTTGGAAGGAGCTGAAACATGCAGTCTGGAAAGGCACCCTTCAAACCGGACACAACTGGAGCAGTTTGCTCATGAGAGTAGGCCAAAATACCTGCTGAGAGGTGCAGAAGTCTCATTGACAGTTACAGGAAGCGTTTGATTGCAGTGATTGCCTCAAAGGTTGCTGCAACAAAAATATTAAGTTAGGGGTACCATCATTTTTGTCCAGGTCTGTTTCATGAGTTTATTTTTTTAATAATTCTGTTGAAGCATGGTTGAAAAACAATGTCTGACTTTCATTGGTTAACATTTATAGAATTTTATTTATTATTACTTTTGTCAGATTAAAGTTATTTCTGTGACCATTGTGAGTTTTTCTTTCATTGACCAAAGGGTACCAACAATTTTGTCCACGTCTGTATATATATAGTGGCGGGAGGAGCCAACGACAGACACAGTGGGTGTGGCGTCAGGGGAAAAAAGTGTCCAAATAAATGGGGGAACTGGTGTCCTCGTCGTGCTGCAGGGGGAGTGCAGGTCGGGTAGTGTTCCAGGGGGAATGGTCCAGGTAAGGGGCAGAGTCCGGTGGCCGCACGCGCTCCCCTCTCTGGTCCGCGGCTTCTCCTTTGCTTTTTCCTGGTTGGCAGTCAGAACGGATAAACAGCCCGGCATCCTGGCCCGTCAGCGGTACACGTGTGCAGTCATCGCCTGGACAACGGAGTCCAACAGCTTGCTTCTCTGCCGGCGTGGCAAGTCCATTCACGTACCCTTCCTGGACCCACAAGGACAATGGCGGTGGTGACGAGGTTCAATGCACTTCAGGTGTGCCTCGTCACACGCTGCCAGACCTCTCCAATACCACGGCCCTCCTCTCGGACATGCCCACTCCCGTCGGGAGCCTGGTGAAGGGTGGCGAATAAAGGATGGGTTGATGATGACAATAAATGGGAGGGGCAGCCTGACTAAATCACATATATATATATATATATATATATATATATATATATATATATATATATATATATATATATATATATATATATATTAGTCGATGATCGATCGACTTTGTGGTTGTTACATCTGACCTCCGGCCGTATGTCTTGGACACTCAGGTGAAGAAAGGGACGGAGCTGTCAACTGAGCACCACCTGGTGGTGAGTTTGATCCACTGGCGGGGGAGGAAGCTGGACAGACTTAGCAGACACAAACGTACCGTGAGGGTCTATTGGGAACGTTTAGAAGAGACCCCTGTCAGGGAGGTCTTTAACTCCCGTCTCCGACATCGCTCTGACCAGATCCTGAGGGAGGCCGGAGACTTTGAGTCAGAGTGGACTATGTTCTCTGCCTCCATTGTTGACTGTTTGAAGCTTTTGCAACCCCCGAACCCGGTGGTGGACACCGGAACTAAGGGATGCTGTCAAGCTGTAGAAGGAGTCCTATCGGGCCTGGTTGGCTCATCGGACTCTGAGGCAGCTGACAGGTACTGGTGGGCCAAGCAGACTGCGGCCCGAGTGATTGTGGAGGCAAAAACTCGGGTCTGGGAGGAGTTTGGTGAGGCCATGGAGAAGGATTATTGGACGGCCTCGAAGAGGTTCTGGCAAATTGTCCGACACCTCAGGAGGGCGAAGCAATACCCTGCTAACACTGTATACAGTGCTGACTTCGACAGGGGACATCATTGTGTGGTGGAAGGAATACTTTGAGGATCTTCTCAACCTCGCCAACTTTGCTAAGGGCTGTCCGGTCTAGCTCTATATCTAGCTCTGTTTGTTTCTTTGTGTAGGTGAGTTAAAGCACCGGTGACCCATGTGCCTTCACACTACAGCTTATCATATATCAAATACGAGTCACGCTACACTGCGCATCGATTAAAATTAACTGAGCTTATAATAAATTGTAGTAACACTGCAATTTTTGTAGGTAATGAAGTGGCATTGTAACAGGGGAACGGTAATTTTCCCCTTTCAGGGTCACAGAGCCTGACTCATCCACAACTGCCACCTCAGAATACTTAGGCCCGGCACGTGAGGCAGCAATTGTGACCATCACCTAATGCCAGGTAACGACTGCATCCAGAAACACATGGGTGTACAATGTTGAAAGCAAGACCCACATTGTCTTCCAAGACCCATTTAAATTAACCTATAATAACTTATAGTAACACTGCTTTTTGTCAGTAAAAGTAGCGTCATTGTAACAGGAAATTCATTTGCTTACTCGTTACTGGAAAAAATGTTGTTGTTTATTTAAACCCTGTTATTTCCATCAATGATGATAATTCATTATTAAGTAATGTTAAAAATGACTTTAGTTTATATTACCTTTTTTGTTTCAGCTCGTCCTTGCATTGCTTCAGTTCCTCTTTGTATTGTTTAAGCTCCTCTTTGTATTGATATTCACTGTTTTAAAAGAAAGAATACAAATATATACAGTAATACAATAACACATGCAAAACAAGAAAACTTTAAGGATGCCATTGAAGTGCTTGGTTTTCTAAATGTGGACTGTGGCTGTATGTATAAGTAATAGGCATATTTAGCTGACAGGAA
The DNA here is from genome assembly GCF_018831695.1 of Puntigrus tetrazona. Classification (NCBI taxonomy): domain Eukaryota; kingdom Metazoa; phylum Chordata; class Actinopteri; order Cypriniformes; family Cyprinidae; genus Puntigrus; species Puntigrus tetrazona. The sequence goes on from NW_025047681.1 coordinate 2,605,094, forward strand.
TATATATATATATATATATATATATATATATATATATATGTGTGTGTGTGTGTGTGTGTGTGTGTGTGTGTGTATGTGTGTGTATATGTATATGTGTATGTATGTCATGAAGAATGAAGGCAAAATGAGGTCCTGTTCATGAACAGGTACAATTTTAAAATATAAAACAATTTCTAAGGATTGAAAATATGAATATATTCTAATCTAATACTATACCTTGCTTGGAAGTGTTCAGAATTTATCTTGTATTGTTCCAGTTCATGACTAGAATTAAGAAATACAGCATAAAAATACACAACATTAAATTTATATATATATATATATATATACACACACAGAAAAGAGATTCATTTTTACTTTAAAGCCTTTTATTTATGTAAACATGAACATAACACAATGATTATAACAATTCGTCTAGTGATGTTATACATGATTTTATTTTTTTAGTATGCAAGTTGCATTTTTTCAGGTCCTCTTTGTATATATATTCACTATATTAAAAAAAAAAAAGTTATACGTTAACACATATACAACAAGAATAGGATTTAGATCATAAATACGCCAGATTTAGGTCTACATCAATCTGAAAGTAATACAACTCTTATATACACCATAAAGCTCAACAGATGACTGTGACAGCTCTGACATGTGGTAAGAAATGTTTCCTGTTCCTTTTGAAATATATATCATGAAGAATTTAAGCAAAATTCAGTTGTCACATTGGGGCTCAAACTGGTGCTAGCAAACTAAATGACTTAATTAAACCAAAAAATAGGAACAGTAAAAATTGTTTGCAGCTATAAACAAATTTTGTGAGGAGCACACGCTTATAATTAACCCTGGCTTCTAGTTTCCTAATCACGCCATTATCCAACCAGAGCAAGAGAAGCCTCCTATAAATTCACACAAGCCTCTTACCTCGATATCTCGTTAATAGCATGATATTGAGCATGTCCGAACAAGACCAATCGCCAGAAACCTACAAAATCGAGGACGCCGATAACTCCACGACTCCGCTCAGCAAGCACGCTAACACCCTGCCTGGAACTCCAAGCGAGCCCACGGCTTCTTCCAGGAGTGAGCGACTATCCATTCGCCAATGAAATTAAGATCATGTTCACCTCCACCTTCCAGACGTCCTCAAGTTTCCCTAGCTTCTTCTTACAATTCGGCATTTTCTTCCGCTCCAGCCACGGAAAAATGGACAATTACGGCTTTGTGTCAAACACTCGCAAACGCAAACATTCCATTCTCCTGCCGCACTAAAAAGGCAGAGCTTCACTCGCTGTATTCAGGCTTATCAAATAGGGGCAGCTTTGCCAAATATTTCTCCTCCAGCCAAAAGAAAGGAAAAAAAACTGAAGAAGCCGTAATTCTCCCAGTGGAAAACCCGAGAAGTCAGCTTCGGCACCCGTGTTAAGCCTCCGCCCACTAGGAGGTGGCAGAATGCCATCAACTTTTTACTCTCATTTCTCCTATTTTCCTGATACCCGCAATCCACCAAGTTGACTGCATCGAATTTTCCCTTACTCCAAAAACCACCGCTCGTAATCAGCCACGCATCTTATCTTTTTCCGAATTTGTCATCGCATTCAACAGATACTCAGAGGTAATCTGTTCCGTCTTCCCTCACAGGAGGAGTGAGCTTGGTGATTATCTGGCTATTATTGCGAACTCACATTGTCTTATGGGGGCTCCCACTTCTATACTTACTATAAATTTTTTCCACAAAGTGTGCGATCAGAGTTTCCTAGTGGAACCAATGCCCATACTGGGAGGCCATAGACACCGAACTCCATAACCACGTTTTCACTGGTTGCCGCAATATCACCTGCATGGTCTGCAGGTCCATCTCACATTCATCCATCACATGCCCCTTCATCGATCCTTCTATCCCTCCCGCCCCGAACCTGCTCTGTCCACAAGTTTCCTGTCCCTAGTCCTCAACCCCCCAACCGCCGCCTCTCCTCTTCCCTCTGCCATCCTTGCATTAATTGTAATTTTTTTGTGCCCACTCCCACCTCATCTGCTCATTGTTCAAAGCAATGAATAATAAGCAATATTTATTGACTCCCAATAATATTTCTCATGTGACTTCTGAATTATTGCTTCATCCTGATCCTAACTTTTCTAATTATCTCTTATCAGGTTTATCACATGGTTTCCATCCCAGAGTCAGCAGACTCCCCTCTCAAAATCTGACCTAACCTCAAGTCCACCTTGACAGAACTAGAAATGATAGACCTCTTAATAAAGAAAGAAGTGGACGCAGGATTCATGATCGGCATCCCCCAAATTTTCGACATGCTGTCTGAAGCAGTTTGCTGGATTCTCTGTAATAACTATCAAATTCCTTATCGCATCCATCTCCTCGACAATTTCCTCATTGTTTCTCCTCCGAACACTATCCCAGCGGCCAATCTTTTGACAGTCAAAAAAGTCTTTGCTGACCTAGGAATTCCCCTAGCTCAAGAAAAAACCTCAGGCCCCAGTACTTCCACAGAATTTCAAGGCATCAATCTCGACTCAAAAAACCCTCTCTCCTCCAAGAAAAGACTGGAAGAACCATTCTAGTAGCTTTCAATCTCCTAGCCAACCCCTAGTTTGCCAAGCGCGAATTACTATCCGTCCTCGGGCACTTAAACTTTGCAATGCGGATAATTCCGCAAGGCCGCCCATTTATCTCCCACTTCCTCACTTTGGCTTCATCAGTCCACAACCTCGAAGATCAACTAGTCCTAACTGATCCCTGCCTCCGAGATCTCCACCTATGGATCTCGTTCCTTAAGCTAATGGAATTGCCAGTCTTTTTTCTACAGAGACCTAATAGCCTCCCCTAATGATATCCAATTATTAACAGACGCCGCCCCTTCCGTAGGCTTCGGGGGTTCTACCGCAACCACTGGTTCGCCTCAACTTGGTCCACTGAACTGTTCAAACCTTCCCCAACCTCTAATATCTTCAGCACTGTTCGAGCTCTACCCCGTAGTAGTGGTCGCCTTCCTAGGGGGAAAGGAATGGTCAGCCTCTAGCATCGCTATTCACTGTGATAATGAATCACCAAAACACAAAAAAAATCACAAACCTACCACCCATGGGGGCATCACCCAAGGCAGGGCACCACTCCCACTACAATAGTCAGCCCTCGTTGTAGACAACCTTATACAAAATGTAAACTAACAGGGAAATCATTTTAAATGTACATATTTTATAAATACACTGCAAATATTTATCTTATAGTAGCATAAAGAAAGGTTTACTACACTAAACTTACATTAATGGTAAAAAAAAATTGCAGGAGTAATTAATGTATTTTACTTCCAAAAAAGAGAATAGCCATATGCTTGTTTTACTGCAATTAACGCAAAATTGTAATGCCAGGCCAGAAGAAGGACCTCTGATCTGTCTGTCTTTACTCCCTCTGCTCATTCTCCAGTGTTTTCCTGTTTGGCGGCCAGATAATCTGGGCTATATGCTTTGATGTAAATAAGAAAAATATGCATTTCTGTACAGTTTTGAAATTGTAAAAGTATTGCCAAGGTCTCTTAAAAACAACAGTACACTCTATAATACTATACCGTGTTTGAAGTTCATGCAGAAAATCCTTCTTGCACCATAAAAAACTAATATTTTGTGTGTTTTTTTGTTTTTGTATTTGCATTGTATTTTGTGAAGATGCTTTGGTAAGACTTTAGAATAGAGAACAGTAATGGGTCGTTCTTGAATGAATCTTTAAGTTGTCTTGGGAAGAACAAGTGGTCCCGGGGAGTGCGTGCACAACATCCTATAGGTTATGTACTGAAATGAGTTCAACTGTTTTGAAACTTCGGGTTTGAGTCATTCATTCATCATGTGATAGCCTGAGATATAAATAGGCTATTTATTACCTTTATAATAACATTGATCATGACGTGAACTCAAACATTTTTAACAGTACATTTATAAACAGTAAGAAATAAAAATCTAAAATTTAAGATCAGAAACGCATCAGGAACGATGGTTTTAAACTATGTATTAAAAGGAAGTTTGTAAATGAACTAAATTATCTATTCAAAGCTGTCATGTCACTTGACAAGAGTACAAACGCTGACCTAATCGATTATCTTTCCACAGTGTAGCTTTGTATTGTTTGTAGTGTCATCAAGGTTTGCATAAGTAGTATATATGTTAGGGAAGTGACACATAGCATTTTATGTATTAATGATAAAATTAACAAAATTAACAAAATTACTTGGAAAAAGCATTTTGCTGAATGAGACTCAAAGGTCAGAGTAAGCAAAATGATCAGAAATTCCCATCGCTAAAAGAGCATGCGTTATTAACTATGCCTTTTCCCTCAAAGTCCTAATTTGCTGCTTATTAATACTTAGTAAGGTAGGTTTAAGGGACCTAAAATATGATAGTACATAGTAATGCATTAATATGTGGTTTATAAGTAGTAATAATATGCTGAGACCCCAACCCTTGCTATTAAGCAATTACTAAATAAATTGTGAAGAGTGATTTTTATGCACTACTCATAGAATGCAAAACTATACAGGCATTCAAGAGCAAGCTTTATGATGCTTTCTCCTACATGTCCAAGTACTACCAAATTGCTTTTTTGTTTTTTTTTAAAGGGGAGTAATCTAAGTTATCACCAGTAAAGTGTGGAGCACCAAAAGGATCAGTTCTGGGACCTTATAACATTATAAATGACATCAGTTTATATTACCTTTTTCGTTTCAGCTCCTCTTTGTATAGTTTCAGATCCTCTGTATATTGATATTCACTGTTTTAAAAGAAAGAATACAAATGTATACAGTAATAGAACAACTTTGAGGACGTCATTAAAGTGTTTGTCTCTATATAGGAGGACTGTGGCGGTATGTATAAATATTAGAATTGACATATTTAGCTGATAGCACAGTACAGACAAGAATATGTGTATGTCATAAAGAATGAATGCAACATTTTAAAAGAAAAAAAGGGGCCCAACTTGACATGAATAAGTTGTACCTATTTATTCCTTTATTTTGTGTATTTTATGAATAAAAAATAGTAATGTGTAAAATTATTGCTAATAATATATTCTATTCTAATACTATACTTTGCTTGAAAGTGCGCAGAATTCTTCTTGTATTGTTCCAGTTCATGTGTAACACAACACCAGCAAAGGGAGCCGTCACCGGAGTACTGACTCTGCTTCACTTCCTCTGCAACCACTTCCTTTTTGGCCAGTATAAAGCCAAAGCTCACAAACTGTTCTAAGAGAAGTATTGCCAGCCTAGCCTGCATTACCGAGCGTTTCATTGTTTATTCTGATTGCTGTATGTGTATGATCTCTGCCTGTTTGCTCTCTCTGCTCCTTGGATTTGCCCCTTTGTTTTGTTTGGACTGTTCATGCTTTGACCCATTGCCTGCTACTCTACCACGCCTACGGATTTGCCCATCTAACCCGGTAAACTATTCTGACTGCCTTGTTGCTGACCCACTGCCTGTTTCTGATCCTTGTCTCTCGTTTGTTGAATAAACCTTGCAAATAGATTCTAACACCACCCCAGTGCCCTCATTACAGAATACTTTGCCTACCAAGAATCCAGCAGGGACTACTAATCTTCAAGCGGCAATCGTTTATCAGCAAGACTTGCTTCAAAGTTATCAAGAGCAGCTCAACAAACTACAGGCAGTAAACGAACACCTCACACACTTCATTCGAACTCTACCATCACCTACTCTTCAACCAGTAAGCTTTGCGTTATGACTCTGTTAACCGGAAGAGCGCTAGATTGGGTTTCGGCTGTCTGGGATTCGGATGCTCATTTCTGATTTTCTGTAGACTATTTCTCTCAACAACTTCGAGAGGTTTTTGAATATCCAGCCAACGGCAAGGATGTATCCACCCAACTGATTCATATAACCCAGGGTAACCGTCCAGCAGCTGACTACGCTATCGAGTTTCCAACTCTTGCTGCTCAGAGCAGCTGGAATGACATGGCCCTAGAAGCTACATTCCGAAATACTCTGAATCCCGAATTACAGTCTGAGTTAGTGGGAGGATATGTCTTTTCCAGAATTTGTAACAATGACTATAAAGATCGACAACCTGATGCGACAGCACCCCAGACGCAAGAACCATCTTCCTGATTGACCAGAGACTTATTTCTAAATACAACATTCCCACACAGCCTTGGAATCCACCCATAAAGATCAAAGCCATCCACAACACCCTCATTGACTCAGGCATCTCCCAACGAACCCAGACTCTCACCCTCCATGTAGGCATCTTCAACGAAGAGTCAATCACATTTTACATTGTTGATTCACCCAAGCACAAGGTTATTTTGAAATAACTCGCATTCTGAACAACTGAGGGAAGCAACCATTTTCATCAAACTAGACCTTTGCAGTGCTTATAATCTCATTCGCATCAGGGAGGGCGTTGAATAGAAGACAGCATTTCTCACCAGCAGGGGGTCCTACGAGTATCAGGTAATGCCGTATGGGTTTAGCCAATGCACCTGCAGTCTTTCAATCTTTCATTAACGCAACCTTCAGAGACCTGATTGATCGATACGTTATTGCCTACATCGATGACATTCTCATTTACTCTTAATCAGAATTAGACCATTTCCACCATGTACGAACAGTTTTGTCCAGTCTTTTAGAGAACCAGCTCTACGTCAAGGCAGAGAAATGTGAATTCCATGTCCGGCAAACAACCTTCTTAGGTTACCATGTGAGTCATCATGGGGTGAGCATGGATGAGAGAAAGGTCCAAGCCATTACTGACTGGCCACAACCCACCACGATCAAGGAGCTGCAATGATTCTTAGGATTTGCCAACTTCTACCGCCAATTCATCCAGAACTACAGCACGTTTGAATCGCCACTAACCTCATTATTAAAGGGTAAACCTTGCAAACTCAGTTGGACCAAGGAAGCCAGTCTAGCTTTTGTCACCTTGAAGGGACGATTTATGTCTGCTCTTATACTGAAACATCCTGATCCTGATCTACCCTTTATTGTAGAAGTAGACCCATCTGACTGTGGTATCGGGGCCATACTCTCCCAGAGGAGCGAAAACACAGGCGAACTACACCCTTGAACATTCTTCTCTAAGAAGCTATCTTCTGCTGAACGTAACTATGATGTGGGAAACAAGGAACTTCTGTCGATGAAAGCTGCTATGGAAGAATGGAGACACTGGCTAGAGGGAGCCAAGCACACCTTCCAGGTGATAAAAGATCATAAAAACCTTGAATATATCAAGAGTGCAAAACATCTGAACCCCCGTTAAGCACGCTGGTCCCTTTTTCACCCGATTCTGTTTCACAGTTACCTACCGACCTGGTAGCAAGAACGGTAAAGTGGATGCCCTCTCCAGACACTATGAATCTTACAGCAATCCTTCAAACCATGAACCTATAATCCCTCCTCTGTTATTTTGGCCCCAGTCTCTTGCGATCTTATGGAGGAGATTCAACAAGCCCAGCAAAACGAGCCAGCTCCAGGGAACTGTCCCTCCAACAAACAATATGTTTCTGCAACCCGTTCGACCACGAGTCATCCAGTGGGTCCATATGTCCCTCGCCGCTGGACACCCAGGCATATCCCGAACAATCCAACTAACCCAAAACTCCTTCTGGTGGCCCACCATGTCGCGAGAGATCACTAATTACGTAAAATCTTGCCAAGTCTGTGCACAATCCAAAACTTCCAAGGAACTGCCATCCGGGCTCCTTATGCCCTTACTCATTCCCCGACGACCATGGTCCCACCTCTCCATAGACTTTATAATGCACTTACATCCATCTGATCACTTCACCACCATTTTAGTCATCATTGATCGTTTTTCCAAATCTTGTCATCTGGTACCTCTCAAGGGACAATCCACAGCCATGGAAACAGCTCTAGCACTCTTTCACCAGTTTTTTCGGTTCTGTGGTATCCCGGATGATATAGTTAGAGATAGAGGTCCCCAATTCACCTCCCAGGTCTGGAGAGCCTTCTGCAAGCACCTGGACATTAATGTGAGCCTCACATCAGGATATCTCCCACAATCAAATGGACAGGTAGAATGGCTTAAACAGGAAATCGGACACTACCTGAGAACATATTGCAGTCGTGAGCAGCATCGGTGGTCAGAGTTTCTACCCTGGGCTGAATATGACCAGAATTCCCTTACTCATTCATCCACTGGCCTCACCCCCTTCCAATGTGTTAGGATTCCAGCCTCCCCTGATCCCATGGTCAGGTGAACCATCCTCAGTTCCTGCCATCGATGATTGGATTCGTCATAGTGAGAGGGTGTGGGATATTGTTCACGTTCGTCTCCAAAGAGCCGTTCGTATTTAGGAATTACAGGCCAATCGACAACATCACCCACAACCTCCCTACCAACCTGGACAATGGGTCTGGCTCTCAACCAGGGACATCAAACTGTGGCTGCCCAGCAGAAAGCTCAGTCCCAGGTACGTGGGTCCTTTTAAAATTAATGACGTAACGTACAAACTTTAGCTTCCTGCTAACTACCGTATCTCTCCGTCCTTTTATGTATCCCTCCTGAAACAGGTCCACCTGGGAGCTGACCCGGCCAGGAAGCCCCAGAACCACCTCCACCTCTTGATATTGATGGACAACCTGCATATCATGTGCGTGAGTTGCTGGACTCTCGGAGAAGAGGGGGTTCACTTCCTCTGCAACCACTTCCTTTTTGGCCAGTATAAAGCCAAAGCTCAAAAACTCTTCTAAGCGAAGTATTGCCAGCCTAGCCTGCCTTACAGAGCGTTTCACTGTTTATTCTGATTGCTGTATGTGTATGATCTCTACCTGTTTGCTCTCTCTGCTCCTTGGATTTGCCCCTTTGTTTTGTTTGCCTTTTGGACTGTTCATCTTTGCTTTGACCCATTGCCTGCTACTCTACCACGGCTATGGATTTGCCCATCTAACCTGGTAACCTATTCTGACTGCTTTGTTGCTAACCCACTGCCTGTTTCTGATCCTTGTCTCTCGTTTGCTGAATAAACCCTGCAAATGGATTCTAACACCACCCCAGTGCCCTCATTACATCATGAGTAGAATTAAGAAATATAGTATAAAAATACACAATGTAAAAATAAAATTGTATATATATATATATATATATATATATATATATATATATATATATAAGTAATTTTTAACTGTACAAAATGTTTCTTTGAACAATGATTATACTAATATGTTTAGTAATGTTATACATGATTTTATTTAGAATTACCTTATTTTTTTTCAGCTGCTGTTTGTATTGATATTCACTGAAGTAAAAGAAAAAAAAACACAAATGTATACAGTGATACGTTAACACATGTAAAACAAGAATAGGATCTGAATGAAAAAAGGAAAAAAAAAGACTGGTTGGCACAGCCTATAGAGGTAAGAAAATTGATAAACATTGACCTCAATGTATAAAATGTATCAAACACGAACATGACATTGTGTTAAAAACAATCATATAAAAGAGAGAAGAGACTTAGAACCCTATCATACACCCAGCGCAAGGGTGCATCGCAAGTGTGTTTGCTAGTTTCAGTCTGACGTAGTTCTCATTTTCCCATTAAGCGTCACATTGCTTAATTAGCTATTGCATTTGCGCCGATTAGTGCACTCGTGGGCGTTCTGGTCAGAAAAAGAAGTGTGTTGTTCTTGTTCTTTTGAGGAACTAAAAATAGACTGCCATAGATCAAGTCAAACATGGTCTAAAGTCTAAAGTCAATGACTGGTGAGTATGTCTTTCTTTATTTGATGTAAATAAGAAAATGCATTTCTGTACAGTTTTGAAATTGTAAAAGTATTGCCAAGGTCTTTTAAAAACAACAGTATATTCTATAATACTATACCATGCTTGGAGTTGATAGTGAAAATTTGCCTTGCACTGCTTGAGTTCATCTCTAGAAATAAGAAATATCACATAAATAATACATCAAGTAAAAAAACAACTATTTATTTGTATTTACAGAAATGCTGTTGTTGGTAAGACTTTAAAATAGAGAACAGTTATAGATTGTTCTTGAATGAATCTTCATTTTGAACGAATCTTGTGAATCAGGAAAAATGAGTCGTCTCAGGGAGTGCATGTACAAAATCCAACAGCAGTGGTCAGCAACAGGCGACTTATATTACTGAATATTACAGAAATTCATCATGTAACTGAGTAAACAATAAATATAATGATTTAATGCTGTCACGACACATGACCAAACAACGAACGGTGAACTAATCGATTCTCTTTCCAACTCAGATTGTGAACAATGAATTTTAATTCATAATTAATTTTGCCAAATAATTTTTTCATTACTTGAGGTGCATAAATATAACATGCATGACAGTATTTAGTAATGATATAAATTCAGTTTTATTATTATTTTTACAATTTATATTACCTATTTCGTTCCAGCTGCTCTTTGTATCGATTTTCACTGTTTAAAAAAAAAAAAACAATACAAATGTATACAGTAATAACACATGGAAAATAAGAATACAATGCCATTTAAGTGCTCTATATATATATATATATATATATATATATATATATATATATATATATATATATATATATATATACATAGTTTGTGTTTTTCTGTACAGTTTTAAAAGCGTAAAACTATTGTTAAAATAAAATGTGAAAATACCAATAAATTATATATTCTAATGTTATACCATACCTTGCTTGACTGTTCTTCTTGTATTCTTCCAGTTCATTTCTAAATAAAAATAGACATTATAAAAAAAACTGAAAACATTTATTTTTGTACTTGCAGAAAAGGCTTACATTTTAAAATGTTGTAATGATTTGTATTCACTTTTATTAGTAAGAAACTATACAATACTAAGTTTAAATATAAGTTAAATATTGCTGTTGAAAGTTCACGACAAGAAGTAGAACTAGCAAACAAACAGCTTTTAATCATTAATCAATCTAATGTGAAATACTCAGGAGAAACCAAGTCTAATGTAGGAGTCGGAGATGTTCGGATTCATTTGCAGCATTTATTGATCGTGATCATACAGGCAGAGAATCAACGACAATGACAGGGATATCACAGGGAATCATAAACAGTATCAGGAAGTGGTCGGGGCGGACGGCAAACAGTCAAGGTCAGTAAATCCTGGCAGAGAGAAAAAAATGGCGGGCAACAAGACAAACAGAAATGGGGAACTAGTTTCAGAAACGCTCAAAAACAGCTGGGAGAGAGTAATGAGGAACGCCTGTGCGGCCAATCTCTGGTACGGGGTGGATATGGGAAATGGAGTGAATGAGGTGACCTCTAGCAGTCACAGGCGGAAGGTCAGGAACCAGATCATAACACCAAGACTCAAAGACTTAAGTGAAGAGAAGGAAAAAAGAAACACGTGGCAACTGATCAATTAACTAAACAAAAACACTAGTATAAATTATGGAAGGAAAAATTCTGATAAACAGCCAATATGTTAGTAACTAATACGTTTTCGGATAATTTCTGTTAACACAAACATCAATCAATACGTTTCAAGTATCTGTAGCGCTTTTCATAACGATCATTTGTTTCTTAGGATTTTTTATACATCTTGTTTGACCCTTGGAATCTTTCTCGGGATTGCACTCGAGGTTGCATCATCATTTGTATCATCTGCTCTTTATAATAGGGCATGAACAATACATGAAAAAATTCTTTTCGCTATATTCTCCACCTACGTTGTTACGATCACACTACGGGGGCGGACACGCTGCTTTGCCAGAGTTGTAAACAACTTTCTTGTAGGACTCGTCCAGCACCTTTTCTCTGATTTCTTTCAGTTTTGCAATGATGAATGGCTCATCTCTTAATTCTTAGAGGATAACTCCAGTAACTCCTTGAACCCTCAGAATGTTATTGCTCATCAAAGCAAATACAGTCTGGTTTTTCTTGTCGATGATGTTCTGGAACAGCAACATCACCGTTGCGATTCTGAACCCGATTCCGCTGAAACACCCATCTGTGGCGTTGAATACCACGCGAGCGGAGGTGGTGCACATAGCCTTCAGGTAATTCAGGTTTTGGTAACCCAGCTCTGTACAGAATTTATCCAAGTCTTCTTTGTTCTGTTCTTGTGAGAGGGTATTGTCTGATGGAATATAACGGACGGCATTATCATCATGAGCTTTGGGGTTGAAAGGAGCATAATCGCAGCATAAAGAGTCTTCTTAAGACACAACAGTAATGTGATGCGTATGGGGGTACTTGCAGCTTGTTCTAGCATCGGTAGAAGACGGGCATGTCATCACCGAGGTAACACATGGGGTTAAACGGCCCCGCTTTAATTTAGTTGTATTCGCACGAGCTGAACATTTTGTTTACGACCGTCATGAAAGCCATCAGCAGATGCAGATCTCAGCACTTGAAAAAAAAACTGTATGGTCTTGACTTTCAACAAATTTGTCAGCCGCGTAGAGCGTAATCGTTCATATTGGTAAGTGAAATATTGTATCTATATAAGTATATAAGTATTACCTTGTTTTTTTCAGCTCGTCTTGATATTGTTTACTGTATCAAAAAAAAAATACAAATGTATACAGTGATACATTAACACATGCAAAACAAGAATAGGACTAAGATCACGAATACAGTGGCAGCTCTGACATGTGGTAAGAAATGTTTCCTGTACCTTTTAAAATATATATCATGAAGAATTAAAGCAAAATTCTGTGTGGGCTTCAAACTGGTGCTAGCAAATCGTAACAAATTGAATGATTGGTGAGTATTAATGTCTCCTTCCAGTCACGGATCTGAAGGAGAACCCATTAACAGACTGAGTGACATAGGTTTATATCAATTAAAACAAAGAGTAAAATAAAAAATCATTACCAATTTTAGCAACATAATTAAATTAAACAATATGCAAAATGCTAAAACAAAGGATCAGGACAAGGAAAACTACAATACTCAAATAAAAGCAAAACCGTTGCAAACCGTCAATCAGAGAACAATTGGATGTTCAGTTTAGCTAACAAGGCCATGCAGGAATTCAAGTCAAAATGATGAAAATGGGCAAGTAATGAAGGAAAAAAAGACTAAGAGAAAAAAGGCAACAGAATTGGAAAAAATGGACTTCAATTTATGAAATGTACTGAACATGAACTCACCCTGAGAAATATTTTTAGAAAAGAGAGAAGAGACATATATAAAATACTATACCGTGCTTGGAGTTCTTGCTGATAATTCTGCTTGTACAGTTCAAGTTCTCTAGAAATAAGAAATATTAATAAATACAAAAGACTACATCAAGTGAAAAAAAAATAATATTTTGTGTGTGGGGGGATGTATTGTTTTTGTATTTACAAAAAAGGTTTTGTAAGGAGGTGAATACTGATCTGAGAAGGGATATCTAAAGGAACAAAAGGACTTCAAAAAGAGAGTAAACTAGACTAGCCCAGATGTGTCGTGAGTCTGTTCTGGCCAAACAAGGTCTCTAAGCGACCCAGACTCCTAACGAACGATAAGTCGAAACTAGGAAATATTATAGTTAATTAATGATCCAAATTTAATCACAACCAGAGGATCAGCAGTTACATTTAAATAAATATAACTAAAATCACGAAGGATTGGAGTCAGATAAAATTATGTATAAGGTCAGTACTACGATTGGAAACAAAAGATTAATAAAGATTATTGATTTTTAACGAGACGCAAAGAAAAGACCGAACACGCATTGACCTTCGACCAGGGCCTCTGGATTCTGTTCTGCAGGAAAAGGGGACCCTTACACCACACTCTCCACCTGGGAATGTCAACCACTAACCAATGGTTTTCTGGAGTGTATGTTCTATATGGGAAAAATGTTTACTTATTGGGCTCATATTTTGGTCAAATTGTGACTAAAACAAAAAACATAAAATGTGTAATAACAATAATACTATTAATCCTCTACAGCATGGTGTTGCCATATGGAATTTGGACGAACTGGGAAAAAAATAAATAAATAAATATCTCTATAATTTAAGGCGATTTTATGAATAATCCTGTAGTGTGACATCTCCTACTGTGAACATCAAACTTTCTCTGTATTTAACGACAAGCCATGATCAGAGTTAATGCTGGAGATTTCTTCTATATGCCATAAACTCCTGCGCTCTCGTTATCCACTCGTGAAATTCATCTTATATGTTGTCTTTGCTATGATAAACAACGGTCATGCTGCTGTTTTCATGTAAGGTGCGTGGTGCTGCTTATAATATTCTTCTTAAATATGCTGGTTTTGCCACTGTTTAAACAGTCTACTTTTCATGATAGCCAACATTTAAGCCGATTCGGTCAATAATGTGTGGGTTGATGTAAAACCCATTTTAACATGTCTTGACTGTCGGGCAGTGTGCATGATCATTTGAAATACACCCCTAAAGGACTTCTAAAGAACGTCTTTTTGCCACTCAGTGAGCAAGGTCAACTGGTTGTGACGTCACATGCATACCCTCTATAGTTTAGCTAGCTAGCTAGCTAGCAAGGTTAGCTGCGATCTTTTAAGTTGTAACAATAACACTATTAATGCTAGTATAATGTTAATGCTTTTTGTATTATGGACAATGTTACTTTTGATTAGATATGAATACATGAAACAGGATGTCAGTGAGCGCTGCCATGTTTGATGGATAAAGAAGAAAAGAACAGAACGGGCTCTTCCTTCAGATAAACATGAGAATGAGATAGGATTTAGTGACCATGAGAATAAGATCAGTGATGGAGAGAGTTCAGGGAAGTTATCTCAGACACAGATAAGACTGGTGTTGTGTAGTAAACCCATTATTCTGATGCATCTGGATATGTTTAATTCATTATTGATTGATTATAATATTTATTAGACCTACTGTCTACTTTCTAACAACAAAATTATTCATTACAAGGAAATGTACATTTCTTAGTTAGATCCACTATTGTATAATACAGTCACATTGTTTCATGTTCTATCATAAAGCTTGCAGTAGAGGGATACAGACAATCGTGGGAACTTTGCATAACTAAAAATGACACTAACAATGGTTTTTACAGAACAAAAACAGCTAGAAAAAACAACTAGTAGCTCCTGCCACGAACTCTGGCCGCTGCTCTGTCTATCTCTCTCTCAAACCCAACTTTACCTCACAATGCGACGCATCGTGCATCGAATGAACAGACTACATGAATGAATCATGTGACATATTTTGAAATATGTGTAATTTTATTGTTTAAAAGTCTAATTACGAATATATATACATATAAGTATGTGTGCGTGTGTATATACAGGTGTCTGTAAAATTCTTTAACTGCCTATTAAAGTAGTACTTCAACATATTTCATAAAATCATTTGGTGTATTGTACTTAATAACAAGAAAGTTGTTATTATTTAAAATAAGTACTATAAGGTTTATTTATAGTACAGTGCTGGTATCTGTGCAGCCAGCAATCCACTGTAAAATGTACAGTAAAAAAGTTTAAGTGCTCTACTAAAAAAAAAAAAAAAAAAATTCTAAGTTCTGATGTTTGTGTGTGTGTCTACAAAAATTGTTTCAGCAGCAAACTATGGAAACATGATAGCAAAATTTCAATTGTGTTATGCTTATTTTTTTGTTGTTGTTGTCCTTTATCCCTTGTAGATATTACTACCTATATTAAAACTATTAAATTAAATTTAAGAACTTTGTTTAAATATATATATATTTCCTCTTACAATTAAAATTACAATCAGTTCCTTTTTTTTATTTTATTATTTTTTATTGAATTATTAATAAATACAAAAATAATAATACTTACTGTTGTAAAGCAGTTTTGGTCGTGTCCTCCTGAAGCACATTATGTCTATTTCGCCTCTTGCTATAAATAAAACAAATTTAGTCTTAAATCCTAAGTTGTAAATTAAACACCAATTCAGATTGATTATAAAGTAATTAAAGAAAATACATTGACACATTATTTTTGAATTGACATATTTAAATATTCTTACCTAAAAATAAACCCATGTTATTAGTTTCAAATGAAAATGTTCATTTGGAACCAATTGTATTGAACCAAATAATTACAACAAAGCCTGAGGTGCTTCGTGTTCTAATGAACATTAGTTAAGGCTGTCTACTTCAGTTTTAAAAGAACCACCCATTTTAGAGGGAGGGATAACAAAAGTGAAAGTGAGCTTTCAGAATATAAATAAGAAAGAGCAGAAACTCTACTGTTTATTTTTTAAGATAATAAAAGCTCTGAAACACAGCAGCTCTCTTATTAACACAATGGCAGAATTCATTTAAATTGCTAAGTTTTGATAGCAGTCAAAAAAAAGATAAAAGATTCCTTCCTGGGGTAAATCGTTTAACACTTGCAAAACCTGCTTTTTGAGGTTTGGTTATGATGCCACGAAAACATATACATAGTTAATGAAAGAACATAAAACAAAGAAACAGTTTCACTTTCTTGTACCATTTTTTATTTGATATTTATTTTTCTGATTTAATGCATTTATCAATTAATGAATCTGAGGAATTAACTAATTAAATGAATTTAATTGTTTTGTTGTAAAATATATCCACAAAGATAAAGGAGTGAAAACAATGATTGCTATAAAATCTCCTTAGAGAGGCTGCAAGACCTAAAGAAGACCTTCTGTCTATGCAAAGTACAAGTACTTGACCACTTAAGGACTGCCGTAGAAATTTTATCTAATACCTCTCCAGAGGTAACCGATTTTAATTGCCCACCTCCACCTGTACTGGCGAAATTGGGGATTTAAGTTTTGCAGATCAAAACCATGTAATGTTTACTTGTTCTATTTTAGATCTGGTCGTTAGACAGTTGTTATAATTTAGATGCTTAACAGCAGCTTACTCTTTAATTAAATTACTTTTTATTTCTACTTGTACTAAAATTTTAGGTTCTATCGCTCCTTTTTGGAGAAAGCATCTGAATCCTAGGACGGATCCATGGTTAAATACTGAAACAAAGACAAATATGTTGGCATGCAGAATGGAACTGGAAAAAAGATAAGTTGTTGCTGGAGATACTACTTCATTGGCTAACTATCAAAGAGCTTTGAAGGAGGCAAAATCAAAGTATTTCTCTGACATCATAGCTGGAAAGTGTGATCTGGTTAAATCTGAGTGAACCCAGACCATGATCTGACTCATCTGTAGAGATAATGGATGGTAGATCAAGATCATATAAAGCTAGTGCCACCAACAATTGTTTCACAAGTGGAAAAACATCACTCCGCTTCCTAGCTCCACTGGAATACTCCCTCTTGGTGGAAGCATGCACATACCAGTTCGACAATAGTATTGTCACGTCCACACACAGAAGAGAAGGAGAGGGTATAAGGTTTGTGGTATTTATTTCAGTGCGCAACAAGGGTGAATTTGGTACGTAGTGAACAGTGGAGACATCTGCATCCACAGGATTGGCTCATTGTTGTGAGCAATAGGTACATAGGATAGACTAACTGAAGTTCCTGCCAGGGTGTCCAGATCCAGGTGATGTGTGCATACTAACAGAGGTAATCGAAGGCTTATAGGAACATATGTTCTAACCGATGGTACTCCTGGTGGAGCAGGTTCCTCAAGGGTAGCTGTTCGGATTTCCAGGAGAGAGGTGCGTCATCCTCCTTTAAGAAGTGAGGTTAGTGGTGCAGACCCCCAACTTCAGCATTTGTTGGCCCTCATCCTCTATATCTTGCAGATGAGCCTCTGGGACATGGTAGGGCCGCTGCCAGATGATGACTCCTGGGGCCGTCTGGGCATCATGCTCCACTACACGCTCAGTGGGGCGAGGGGAGAACACATTAACTGACCGATCAGGTGCTGGAGTGGTGTGAGTTGATTTCCACAACCACGGGATCAGAAGTAACGACTCCACCGAGCTGGTCACTAATCCCGACCCATATCTTAAGCAAATTGATGTGGTATAGTAGACCCTCTCCAGCACTGTATATAGGCCCTGACAGGTGGCTAGGAATTTGCATGGGGATGATGACCACGACTCCAGGTTGGAACTCCCTTGGTTGGGCTGTATTTTCTAGTGGCATTGTTGGGCTTGCTGGGCTTTGCTGTGGTGTTCCTGGACTGATGGCATGACCCGGTCGATCCTCTCCCTCATCTCTTTGATGTGTTCCACCACTGATGGCTGCTGATCCCACACCTCCTTGGCGACCTCCATGAGGCCTCGGGGTTGTCGGCCAAAGAGGAGCTCGAAGGGGGTGAAGCCAGTTGAGGCCTGGGGGAATTCTCAGACCCCGAACTGTACATAGGGCAGCCCGAGGTTCCAGTAACACCTGTCCTCAGTGGCCCCACAAGGTCCAAGGGCACCACAATGATGGGCAGCAGAATTAGCAAACTGGGGTGAGGAGTCCTGAGCGACATCTTTTGGCAGGTCGGGCAGGCCTGGCAGAAGCACTTTACATCAGCCTCCAGGCCGGGCCAGTGTAACCGTTCTCGGATACGCTGTATGGTATTTCGCTGCCCCAAGGTGACCTGCCATGGGATGAGTGTGTGCCAGCTTCAGAACAGTTTCCATCTTTGAAAGGGGCATGACAAGCATTTGTCTTTCCTTCCCCCTCCGCTAAGTGACAGTGTTTCAGCCAGGCATCCTCTTTCTGGGCACTGGCAAATAAGCCTGCTCCTTTAACCTGTTGAAACACATTGAGAAAGGGAATAGGATTTTGGAAGGGGGACTCATCTTCTCTCCTGGTTTGGCACAGTTGGCGCAGTCCTCGGGCTGGCCTCTGCCTTTGATGGCTCCCCGGCCAGTTTCTCCCGATCAGCACAGGTACCGGCAGGTCATTCAGGATTCCGACTTTATGGCCCGGAACTTGCTGTGTACACAGGTGATTGGTAAGAAGGTCTTGCTTTCCATATGGGCCCGAGACTGGATGAGGTAGACCATGCTGCCGGAGTCCAGTAGAGCTCGGAAAAATCTCATCTTTGGGTGCTCCGGTTAAGGGGGCGGAGTGGAGGATGCAGCCTGCCAGCCACGTCTGCACAGTCTTGCAAGATCCTCTGTTGACATGGGTTCATCTCGTTGAGAGGAGTTACTCGTGATTTTTACGCAGTATTTTCATTTTTGTTTTGCCATTTCTATTGTTCATTGTTCATTTCTGTGCTTGCTATGTATATTTAGTCTGCCAGTTTCCTGAAGGAAAAAAAAAAATTACTTACATTAAGCATATATTTTACTTAACTTTAATAACATGAACTATTATTTCTGCAATAAGTGCACTTCTTTTTCACAAGAGAGAAATAAAACTTATTTTCTCTAGAAACTGGCAACATGCCAGGATACTTCGGAAAGGAAATAAACTTATTTTCTTAAGAAACTGACACTATACCATTATGCTTGGAAGGAATGAAAATTATTTTCTTAAGAAACTGACAGCATACCAGAGATGATGTGGAAGGAATGAAACGTCTTTTCTTTAGAAACTTACAGCATATCAGAGATGCTGTGAGAGTCATTAAAGAAAAATTCTTTACAAACTGACAGCATACCAGAGATGCTCAAATTCAAATTTTATTTGTCACATACACATACATACGGTACGACATGCAGTGAAATGTTTTTTACAACCGTCCAGCAACGGAATGGAAAACAAAAAAAAATATATATATAAATATAAAATATAAAAATATATATACTGTATAAGAAGAAGTGTACAAGTATATAAAAACATAAAATAAAGTACAAAATATAAAATATAAAGTGTAAAGTGGCTGTGTGAATGTCCAATGTAAAGTGACTAGTGCAATATTGTCCAGTGTAATTGTCCAATTGTAAGTGGCGAGTATCTGGGAAAGAGGGGTGAACATGGGAATCCCGGTGATTAGGTGTTGGGTGTTTTCTGGTTCAGACTTTGAATGGCCAAGTGGAAGAAGCTCCTCCTCATTCTCTCTGTGTTTGCCTTCAGGAACGGAAAGCACTTTCCTGAACGCAACAGAGAAAAGAGTCCATTGTTGGGATGGCTGAGGTCTTCCTGGCCCTGGTCCAGCATCGCTTGTTGTAGATTTGCTGCAGCACAGGAGCTCAGTGCGGGTGGTGCGCTCAGCTGACCGCACCACCCTCTGAAGAGCTCGCCTGTCCTGCATGGTGCTGTTCCCGAACCAGGAGGTGATGTTTCCCATCAGGACACTCTCAATGGTGCAGGTGTAAAAGTTCCTGAGCACCTGAGATGGGAGTCTGAAGTCCCTTAAGCGCCTCAGATGGTATAGACGCTGCCGGGCCTTCTTCACCAGGGTGTTGATGTGACAGGACCAAGACAGGTCCTGCGTGATGTGAACATCCAGGTCCCGAAAACTGTCCACTCTCTCCACTGGGGTCCCGTTGATCATGAAGGGGTGATAAGAGTGCACCTGCATCGTGCTGAAGTCCACTATTAACTCCTTTGTTTTGCTGACGTTCAGGAGCAGATTGTTCTCCTGACACCATCTCTCCAGGTTGTTGATCTCCTGAAGGTAGGCCATCTCATCGTTGTTGGAGATCAGGCCCACCACAACAGTGTCGTCAGCAAATTTAATGATGGTGGTGGAGTTTGTAGTGGCCACACAGTTATGTGTGTACAGCGAGTACAGCAGGGGGCTCAGAACACAACCCTGAGGGGCTCCAGTGCTGAGAGTGAGGGAGGATGAGGTGTGTTTTCCCATCAGTACGGCTTGTGGTCTGTCGGTCAGGAAGTCGGTGATCCAGTGACACAGGGATGGGCTGAGTCCCAGGACCTCCAACTTCGAGGTGAGTGTGGAGGGAGTGTATGGGTGTGTGTGTGTGTATGGTGTTGAACGCTGAACTATAGTCCACGAACAGCATTTTCACATAGTTACCTTTTCTAAAGTCCAGGTGGCTCGTGGTTGTGTGGAGAAGGTGTGTGATGGCATCATAGCACAGAAACCGCATTAGTTAAAATCACTAATGACCTGCTCTTATCCTCCGACCGAGGCTGCGTCTCGCTACTCGTTTTATTGGATCTCACTGCTGCATTTGACACTATAGATCATAATATTCTCCTGGAGCGTTTAAACACCGCTGGTGTACAGGGACAGGCTTTAAAGTGGTTTAAATCATACCTATCAGACCGTTATCAATTTGTAGATATAAACGGAGACCGCTCTACTACAATGCCCGTAAAGTGTGGTGTGCCTCAAGGATCAGTTCTAGGCCCCTTACTGTTCTCTATATACATGCTGCCCCTGGGGAACATTATTAGGAAGCACAGGGTTAATTTCCACTGTTATGCAGATGACACACAGCTATACATTTCATCTAAGCCTGATAAGTTATCAGAAATGTCTAAATTAACAGAGTGTGTTAAAGACATAAAAGACTGGATGACTAGAAATTTTCTTCTATTAAACTCTAATAAAACAGAGGTGCTCCTTATCGGACCAAATTCATGTTTGCAGCAAATTTCTGAGCTCAAACTACAATTAGATGGATGTGATATAAACGTTACTCCGACAGTTAAAGACTTGGGTGTGATATTGGACAGCAACCTGTCCTTCGAACACCATATAACTCATGTTACAAAATCTGCCTACTTTCATCTTAGAAATATTGCTAAACTCAGACACATGCTCTCTCTCTCAGATGCAGAAAAGCTAGTTCATGCATTCATGACATCTAGACTGGATTACTGTAATGCCCTGCTCGCTGGTTGTCCAGCATCTTCAATAAACAAGCTTCAGTTAGTGCAGAACGCAGCCGCTCGAGTTCTTACCAGGACAAGGAAATATGATCACATAACCCCAGTTTTATCCTCCTGCACTGGCTGCCTGTTCATTTCGGATTGATTACAAAGTACTGTTACTGACCTACAAGGCTCTAAATGGTTTAGCCCCCATTTATCTGACCAGCCTTCTGTCAAGCTACAACCCGTCACGCTCTCTAAGATCTCAAAACTCAGGGCTCCTGGTAGTTCCTCGTATAGCAAAGTCTACTAAAGGTGGTCGAGCGTTTTCACATTTGGCACCCAAACTCTGGAATAACCTTCCTGCTAATGTTCGGGGATCAGACACACTCTCTCAGTTTAAGTCTAGGCTAAAGACATATCTTTTTAGCAAAGCATACTCGTAAAGATTAACAGAAACCTATGCTACAGTACATCGTGATTCCCAATAGTATGAATGGCCGCTACTCTAATTATCCTTTTGTCTCCACCTCGGGATGTACATCCCGAGGCATCTAGTTACCGAGCCTCTCCAGTGGACCCAGTGAGGAGATGACCTTCCTGCGATGACGTCGAGGAAAACTCAACCTTCTGTCTGGACTAAATCTATCTTGGACTTTCTACATTGTAATTCATCCAGCTGTTTTGTAACGCATCCTGTTGTGTGGTGACTTGCTTATGTCTGTGGAACGATTTGCTTTTGTCTTGTAATAATTTGCTTTTGTGAAGCTGCTTTGGAACAATAGCCATTGTAAAAAGCGCTATACAAATAAACTTGAATTGAATTGAATCCTCTGTAGACCGGTTTTGGCGGTAGGAGAACTGTAGTGGGTCAAGTATGTCCGGTAGTGATGCAGTGATGATGTCTCTGACGAGTATTTCAAAGCAATGTTCTATGTATGTTCTCTCTCCTGAATACCCTCCTAATGGCCCAGTCTGCATCATCCAAATCGTCCTGCAGAGCAGGCACTGAATGGTCAGACCAGCGTGACACCTCCCTCTGTACCGGGGCTTCCTGTTTCAGCCTCTGTTTGTAAATAGGTACGAGGAGGATGGCGGCATGGTCCGATTTAGCAAACTGTGGGCATGATTTTGCCTTGTAGCTCTCTCTGAAGGGTGTGTAGCAGTGATCCAGTGTCCTTCCGCCCCTGTTGGGGCAGGTGATGTGCTGGTGGAAGTTCGGCAGTGCACGCTTGAGGTTTGCACTGTTAAAATCCCCCAGCACAATGAGTGCGGCGTCCCGGTGCTGTGACTGGTGTGTTGTGAGGTGATCGTGTAAGTCCCATATTGCAGTGTCCGTGTCCGCTTGAGGTGGAATGTAAACGGCACTGACTATGACCGAGCTGAATTCCTGTGGAAGATTTTGATGGTCAGAAGTTCCAGGTTTGGTGTGCAGGAGCGTGAGAGAGGAACAATGCTCGTGCTGTCGCACCAATGGTTGTTCACCATCAGACACACTCCACCTCCCCTTGTCGGGTTTAAAAACGGCGAAAGTTGGGTGCATTGTACACCAATAGGTATAAGAGTGGCTCGGTCGCATGTAGTAATAGCCAGCTTATATAAAGAAAACCGCGCAGATTATCCAAAATACAAACAATTAACAGAAAAACAAAAAGTTTTGCAGGAGCAGTCGTGATGGCAGCCGAACTCAACGGCGCCTCTTGGCCATACAAGGGATCATTCACACCTCATAACACTGAGTAAATAATTCTATGACCTCCCAGTGTAGCACTGGATCTAAATTATGCTACACAAATTATGGTACGCTAAACATCACCCATCTCCTACACACACATTTTCACACAAACATACACACCTTCATCATTGTAATCGCATGACACATTTACCTGGTACTAAGCATAAAACCTCCAGGTCTAAATTATTGAAATTTATTACATCACACAGAATTTCAAACACATAGGGTAAATTAAATATATTTTTTTCATTTCATTTTAAAACGTTTGTGCAATCTTGTGGTCTTATGAACTTACTTTATGTGAATATCGTAAGGTGCATAGGACCTGCATGGCCACAGTCACACAATAGTGAATTACAAATTTTAAAATTGAGACCTATTCAGCAATGCAGCTGGTCTCCTAGGACAAATACTTATGTCCGGTCATTGGCATTATTACAAATTGGGGCCCACTAGTTTGTGGCACATGTATAATGACTATACAAATTCATTTAAACAAGTAAACAATCAAATTTACATTATTATCAAGTGTGAATTTCAGATTTAAAATCTCTTTCTGCCGTTTTTGACTATATTTAATTATGTGTTTTGTTTTAATTATGTATACCACCGGTAAATATACTGGTTATATTGATTTTGTTACTCCCTTTATTATTCCTCAGACCAAATTGTAACATTTAGTGGTATTAAATAATCTAGAAAACCACATGAGACCTTTCCATTAAATAAGTTGATTCAGAGAAATGGAGACCCGGTTTACTATTCACACTTGACAGATGGTTGCTGCTTTGTTAACTTTTGTTTAACCCTTTTCTTCCCACAACATCACCATGTCAGTTTTCGATTGTTGCTTGATTACTCAGGAGTTGTTTAGATGCTTGGTGTTCATTGGTGAATCGTCAGCACAATGATTCCTTCATTTATGGAGACCTGAAAAATTCTACAGAGACACACCTTCTAAGGGAAGGTGATGGAAAGATTTGCAGCAGGTCAGATGAACTCACTGGAGAAGACACCTCTCCAGAAAACAAGGATACTTTCAGTTCACGTTTGATCAACACAACGGACCTGGTACATCAAGTAATCCTGCAGGCTGAATATCACCACAGCCGGTGCAGATGGACACACCTGACCAAAGACTGCAGCGGCACAGGACGCTGATATTTAAAGAGACTGTACATATCGCTGATGTGATTTCTACAGTGGTTGCTTTAATGTTGTTCTTTCAGGTGACCACTCTACCCTCACACACCCTCAACCAGCGCAGCCTGCTCTGACAAGACCTCAGCTGTAGACATCGGACTGAGTTCACCTCCTCGTGGTCCCTTAGGCACCACTCAGAGTTTGGCCCAAAGGACTAGGGAAGGACTGTAAGGAGGTGAATCAAAACCTGTATATGCATTAAGACTGATCTGAGAAGGGATATCCAAAGGAACGAAAGGACTTAAAAAAGAGAGTAAACTGTTTATCAATTATACCAATTTGAAATTTGGATTCCTGCCTGGCAAAATAAATGTTAAACTTGGTTAACTTATAATATTGAAATTACTTTTCTAGTAGGTTAGTGACTTCTGAGGTTTTCCGCATTGTTGGTGTGCTAGAACAACGATTGATGGATGGAGCCGTCTTGAGATCTTGACTTCTGGCCATCAAACTGTCTTAGCATGCTATTACTTAGGGAACGCATAAAAAAATACTCTTTTTGAGTCTATCAAGGAGATGGCTGCATTAAGGTAAGCGATCTACGGGGTAGCCTCTGACTAAGACCTGGACTAGCCCAGATGTGTTGTGAGTCTGTTCTGGCCAAACAAGGTCTCTAAGCGACCCAGACTCCTAACGAACGATAAGTCGAAACTAGGAAATATTATAGTTACTTAATGATCCAAATTTAATCACAACTAGAGGGATCAGCAGTTACATTTAAATAAATATAACTAAAATCACGAAAGATTGGAGTCAGATAAAATTATGTATAAAGTCAGTACTACAACTGGAAACAAAAGATTAATAAATATTAGTGATTTTTAATGAGACGCAAAGAAAAAACGAACATGCATTGACCTTCGACCAGGGCCTCTGGATTCCGCTCTGCAGGAAAATGGGGACCCTTACAGGGGAGAAAAATTAAAGTGTCTCCTATCATCAATCATCACTGAGAAAGAAGCACTGCCTGTGTTCCTCAAGACACCTTTAGTGGTAAGGAAAAGCGACTAAGGAATGGGCAATCTGACGCAATCCAACCTGGTGCGGTAAGCTCTCCTCTTCCTGATACGCATATTAGGAGCGACCTGAAGAAGCTCCAACTTTTCAGTAGCACACGCCAAAATGTCCACCAGCTCGGGGCTGCATCTCCTCGCCGCTGGTTTGGAGAAATTCCAAAAAAGTAGCTCCAAAATCCTCAGAGTTGGAGGGTGTTGTAGGCAAAATGCCCTCCATTGCGAAATTTTCCCATGCCTCTGGGTTGGGCGCAGAAAGTCCATTCCACTCACCACTTGGAGAATAAAATTCCACAAATGCGGTTGATGAAGTGGAAAGTAGAGGTGAAAAAATATAAAAACTAGAAAGGGCCAGAAAAACCACCAGAAGAGAGGAAAATCTGAGTCAGACACAAGCAACAGCAAAAACAGGATTGCCTACATAAATGAAATTGATAAACTTACTTGAACTCCTCAGTGGTTGCAAAACCAACTTCTACTGGAGGGTGAATTATTTAAGCAATATTAAAGGCTTTCATAAAATACACAGCATCTTTAAGATGTAAAAAATAAATTGAACATGTTGCCTTTTACAGTACATTTAAACAGTCCACAAAATAATTCTCAAAATGATGTGAATAATCTATTCTTTACTCCACTAAATCAAAGAAATCCTGTCTAAGGTTGCTTTTATTAAACATTATATATGTCCACTTCATAGTTTTAGAGAGACAAGCCCATTTTTGTGGGAGTGTCAATAATAGTGAAAGTAGGCTTTGTGAATATAAATGAGAGAAAGCACTGTACTGTTCATTTTTCAAGAAGGTAAAATCTCTGAAACACAGCAGCTCTCTTATAACACAATGGCAAAGTTTCTTTACGTTGCTATAGATTTTGGAACATCATTCAGCGGATATGCCTTCAGCTTTAAGACTGATAAACATCTAGAACAAATTAGATTCCTTTCTGGGGTGTTGAGCAAGGTCTAAAACCTTCTAAACCCCCACCTGCATTTTGTTTGATGAAGAACAGAACTTCCAGAAGTTTGGTTATGATGCCATGAAAACATACACCATGTTGATGAAAAAAGAAGAAGCAAAGAAACACTATCTATTTGAACACTTCAAAATGCAGCTGTATAATAAAGTAAGTACTTTTACATTTTTGGTTTATCTTACATACCATATTATTTATCTGTGAATGAAAGATTAATTTGATACACTTTCATTGAGTAACATTAATGTAATAAACACTTTTGTTGTAAAGGAAATCCACAGAGATTTGATGATCACAGAATCAAATGGGAAAACAATGAAGGCTATAAAGGTTTTCTCTGAGAGTCTGCGATACCTGAAGGATCATGCACTGGACAAAGTTAGACAAAGTATTGAAGGACAAAAGTTCACTGCATCTGATGTGACGTGGGTGTTAACAGTTCCTGCTATCTGGAATGCGGCAGCTAAACAATTCATGAGAGAAGCAGCTGTTGAGGTGAGTTAAAATGTGAACATTAGATACTTATTAAAACTCATCATGTACACATAAAAGTACATTTACTTGTTCTTCTGTAAGACAGAATAAATGAAATGAAAATATTAATTAATCATGCAGGCAGGTCTTGTGACGGATTCTACACCTGAAAGACTCATCTTTGCTCTGGAACCAGAGGCTGCGTCTGTGTTCTGTAAGCAGCTACCAAGTGATGGTTTCATAGCAGAAAGAGAGGATTGTGAAGACAAATTGGAGCAGCAACCAGGAAGCCAGTACATGGTTGTAGATTGTGGAGGTACACTGCTAAAATTCCTTTAAAATCCTACTACACATTTACATACAGATTAATTTTACTTGTATACTTGCGAGTATAAGTTAACTATAAGGAGTGAAACAAGTAAAAACTAAAAAGTAAAAACTAAAAAGTAATTAATAGTTTTTTTATAACTAAAAGGTACCTTTCTGTAACAAGGACACTGAGGCCGAGGTAGAATCCATATTTGGAAGTTTATTAGAGGCAAAGACAATAGTCATAAACGATAAGGCAGGCAGATAGTAAAGTACAGGCAGTCCAATCTTACAACAGGTTCAAGGGCAGTTAAGGAATGGTAGTCAGCAGGCAGGCAGTAGGTAAACACAGGGTTAACAGTCCAATCAGGCAAACAATACAGGTAGGTAGAATCCGAGAGACGTGAAACAAGGAAACAGGCAAGGTTCATACACAGCAATAGCAATCAGAAGATATGTGAGAAACATTTGGTAAAGCAGTGAAACTAGCAATACTTCACGACTAGCACATGGCAGGCCCTCTGGTTATAAAGCCCTTCAACAGGAAGTAACCAGTGAAGTAGAAAAGGGCCTGAGCCGAGCTAGTACTCAGGTGAGGGCTCCCTCTGGTGTTCAGGTGTTACACTTTCTCAATGTAGCTACATGTTAAGTACTATAAATAGAATAAAGTATAAACATAGTACAGAAGGTAGTCAACCAGTCCATTTATAAAATTCTAAGTAATATTCAAGGAGGTGAAAAAAGATAGTTTGTACCCTTAAATCAAAGGGGCACTTTTATATTAGCATTTTATTGTAAATTCAAATGAAATAAAACATTTAGTATTATTTAAAATGCAACATTATAAAATGACTATTTCATTTCAACAAACTACTTGACAAGAATAGGTGTGTTTTCAAGATACTGAAATAAAAACAAATGTCAGGGCCCAAAATCCTCAGACCCCAGCGGTGAATCCAGCATTCACATACTGACTGGGATCAGCTTTCCCATCAGCTTTCAAGAACCAGACAAGACTGAATATAACTTTTTATGATTATACATGGAGTCTGTGACATTTCCTTTAATTCTCGCTAGTTGGTTGTCCATGTCCAATTCAAGTAAAAAGTGCATCTGTTACAATTTTGAGTTTTCTAAAAATCTACTTCAAACCCTAGATGTAACTATATAGAAAATATGAGTACACATAAATGAATGTTGTCTCTGATTTTTTTTCTTGTATCTTGCAGGTGGTACTATTGACATAACGGTCCACGAGGTGCTGGATGACGGCAAACTGAAGGAGCTGCACGCTGCATCAGGAAATGACATGGGTGGACAGTCAGTAGACAAGAATCTCATGTCTTTTCTAAAAGACATTTTCTCAGACAACATTTTTGAAAAATTTAAGAAAGAATACCCAAGTGAAGCACTTAAACTGAAGTATGACATTGCACTTATAAAATCTTGTGAGGATGTTGTGATGATTCCATGTCCTAGCAGCTTACAAACACTCGCTAAAGATAAACAGAGCATGAAAAGTTATTTTGAGGATGTTCAGGGAGTAATGTGGGATGATGGTGGAATATTCATTGAACAAGAAAAGCTAAAAAGCTTCTTTGATACCAGCTTGAGTGCTATAGAAAGCACAATTAATCAGATCCTTAAAAACACAGAGCTGAGGATTGAGTACATGTTGATAGTGGGAGGCTACGCTGAATGTGCTTTTCTGAGGAAATTCATGAAGAAGCGATTTGGCAGCGTATGCAAAATACTTTGCCCTGTTGAACCTCAGGCAGTAATTTTAAAGGGAGCGATCCTGTACGGAAAAACACCTTCCGTGGTTAAATCCCGTATTAGTGCTCTCACATATGGGTTCCGTATATGTGACATATTTGATGAAACCAAACACAGGGGCAAAAGCAAATCTGAAAACTCAGAAGGAGAAGTGTTCTGCAACGTTTGCTTTGACCAGCTTGTATGCAGTGGGGAGTCAGTTGAATGTGATGAAGTCCGTTCTTTCATAAGATATCCAATAGATCGACTGCAAACAAAGGTAAAATTTACATTTTACAGCTCTGAAAAACAAGAAGTAAAGTTTACAGATGAGCCACTCGTATTTGAGATTGGTTCTGTATCAGTTGACATGCCTAACACTGACGGAGGCACAGATCGACCGGTCAGGTTGGAGATAAAATTTGGCTCCACTGAAATGCAGGCAACTGCTACTGATTTAGGATCAGGTGAAACAAGAACAACCAAACTGGACTTTTTGAGTGAACAAATCCATGCCCATAATAAAATATGTGCCTGATTACAAGCAAAAGTAAAATAAAGTAAATAATTAAAACAACAACAAATAAAACAAAAGAAGACAGAAAGAAAATTAATCTGAGGCAAAATATAAATGTTACAATTGTTGCAAGACATTGTAAGTAAAACGTTACAAAAAATCCCAATAACAAAACAAATCCATTATCTGATTTGTACTATTTCTATATCTCACATAATACCTAACAGGATTGGTGTTTTAACTGATTTATTTTAATTATATTATGCAGCAAGAATATTTATGACATCACAGAGAATAATAGTGTTGACTGTATCTTTAAATAATTCTCTCAAATTACTATATGTAACCCTGTATAAAAAAAAAAAATCCTTTCAGTGATAGGGTTAAAGTATGTATTTTATTCAGTTTGTTTTAATTTGTAAACTCTTTTCTAATTTGGGGATGGTGTTTAATAGCTTTATATAAGGTTACCTTTCTACATGTCATTACGTTATGTAGCGTAAGAGTTTGTTAGAAATGCACAGGGGAAAACGTGGTGCATACAATCAAACGTGTCTATATTTTGTGATTGGATATCCCGTAGCGTAATCCAATTGGGTAATAATAAGGGGAGAGAGAAAAGAGCTTGCGAGAGATGAGATGAAAAAATGTGCCCTTTTTGTTCAGTTGTTTGTAACAATGTGGTTTTCTTTTGTATTAACTGTTGAGATACAGCTAGCCCACAATATGGGTTAACGTCGAGTTCATCTGATTTTTTAAAGAATGCTTACGGACATTGCCGCATCAACCATTAACTTAGTGCATCATCTGTACTAAAGTGTTTGTGTTGAAATGTTCACACGAACGCTGTCGTTGTGTCCTGCTGTGAGACTTTTCTTTGTTGGTTCTCGAGATCACAGGACGAGTTTTTTCTTTTCTTCCTCCGGATAGCACACCCAGCTACCGGAAACGTTGGGTTTTCCTTGGCATCGGGTACGATCATTGCTTCCAGTCGAGTGAAGCAGCCAGTGTAAGTTTTCAAGGCCTCAACGCACACCAGCCACGACACAGGCCTGCAGCGGGGAAGGGAGGTGTGTGAGTGTGTGTGTGTTTGTGTGTGTGTGTGTGTGTGATTTTGTGTTGTTGCTGTTTAGTTGACATTTGATTTATTTACCCAGTTTAGGGATGTGGTAATATTGAAACAGACCCAGCTCATTGTCAATTTGTAACTTGTCTTTTTCTATTTGTGAAATCATCTTTTTTATTTCTTCGTGGGTATTGTAGTAGTTGTAGGACATAATTAAAATAGAACTCAGGAAGTAAAGTAAATTAAAAAAAACTTTATTAGCTATATAGTGAGAAAGTACTGTATAATCAGAGAGAGGAAGGCCTTAATCCAACATCACAAGGCATTTTGTTTGTGAACCAAGAGCAATCCCTTAGAAATTTCTACTCTAGAAAGAGAGGGGGTGCTACATATCATTTTTAAATACAAATAAACAACTTATGTATTATTGGTAAGATTTTTTTTTTAAATCTAGGTTAGTGAGGGTTATACAGGTGTGACAATTTATTGTTGTTAATCAGATGAATGTTTTATAATAAATCAATGGCGTTTAGGGCATTTAAGCACATGTACACTTGATAAAGATCATTAGTTTAGGAAACTACTACTATGGCTGTTTTCTTGTTCATGTAAAAGTTGTTTCCATTTTCATTGAATAAAAAATAATCAATTTAATAAAAAGTGCACATTTTAGTTGTGAATTGCAACCAACTTTTTCCCCATTTACCCCTCCCTTTAGAGAAGATATGGTGGCAGATGCAGGATTAAAGGTGTTATATGTAAGATTGACAAAGAGTGGTTAGAACTAGATATTGCAGTTCAAATTCAAAATATTGGAGTGACGAAACATATTTTTCAGCATAGGCCAACCAATGCAAATGCGCATCGACT
This sequence comes from Puntigrus tetrazona, assembly GCF_018831695.1. Lineage (NCBI taxonomy): Eukaryota > Metazoa > Chordata > Actinopteri > Cypriniformes > Cyprinidae > Puntigrus > Puntigrus tetrazona. Next base: position 2,636,615 of record NW_025047681.1, read on the forward strand.
GGTCTGACCTCAGGTTTTATGGGAACCGGAGACTCTAACTGCCGCTGCAGTGAAGCAACGAATTTACCAACAAATGATCGGCTCTTTCATTTACAGGGCGGGACTTTCCTGCCATAATACGCATTGCACTTTCTCCTATTCATACCGTAAGTACAGGAGTGTACTGTCTTTGCATTTCTATTCGGTGTGTTTGACTTAAAGCGGCTCTGCAGCTACCCATCAGTGTTTGACATCAAAGTACCGTGAGAGCAATTATGAAGAGCATTAGCGGTCAAATGTTTTCACGATACTTTGATGTCATTCACTGATTGGTGGCTGCAGTGCTGCTTCAAGTCAAACACACAAGAATCAATTTTAACTAGGCTTAGACTTGGTCACACAACACTAAACTTTGAATAAAAGGCCACATCAGACCAGGAAATGTGATCATTATGGTCAAGAGGAAACTGCATCACATTATAATGTGAAACGTTTTGATGAAAGGAACAGGTTTTATGATCCTGGCCCACATGCGTAATGCAGCAAGAAGCTGTATGCCATTTAATTACAAAGACTGTATCACACTGATGCCATTAAAAGAAACACCAAATGCCTTTCTCTAGCAAAGAAATTTGCTTTCCCCCAAGAAACTGTGCATTTTTTTTTGCAAAACTTTTGCATTCTTGCATAACATCTAATACTACTGTATTAAAATAGCTCAGTTTTGAGTGCAATGGAAAAAATTATTATATTTCATTTAGTTTTTTAAGCAGTTCCAGCCTGGGTATCCTTGTCTGTTCAGGTCCGTTCTTCAGTCACAATACACAAGGCAAAGACACTAGGTAAGAGTGCAAACAGGTTGGTTTATTGACAAAGGTTGGCAAAGAAGATGGATGGCAGGTGAGTCGAAATAAGTTCTTAAAGGTGCATCTCAATAATCAATCACTTTTATTCACATAGCGCTTTTAACAACACAGATTGTATTAAAGCACTGAACAGTATAAAGTAGAATACAATGATAGGGATGTATAATGACGAGATTGAACAATTTGTTATTAAATGCAGATACTGTTTCTGTAATCAATTTGATGATAATTGCTAGAAATTAAGTATCCCCTTCTAAGCAAGCCAGAGGCGACAGCGCCAAGGATCCAAAACCCTATGGAGAAAAAAAACTTTGTGAGAAACCAGGCTCACATTGGGGTCAGTTCTCTGATCAGATGCCCAACACTTAACTTCCAGTTCAACTTTTTAAACACAGCCATGTCAGATTGTGTAAAGGACTTGCAGACGTAGAATCCATGTGCAGAAGTTTATTAGAGGATAAAGCAACAGACATAAATGTAATTCAGGCAGAGGATCATACACAGGCAGGCTGTCCGACAGGATGACAGGTTAAGAGGAGAATCCAAGAGACGGTGTTCAACAGACAGGCAATGGGTCTTTATCAGGCAGTGAATCCAAACAGGCAAACAGATCAGAAGGGCAGGTCTCAGGCAAACAGGCAGATATCATCAGGCTTTGCTGGCCTCTGCTGGCTAGGTGTTACAGCCGCCCACAATAAATTAGAATGTCAAATTGTGAAACTTTTGTATCAAATAAATTGAATGCACACAGACTGAAGTAGTTTAAGTTTAAGTAGTCTTTGGTTCTTTTAATTGTGATTATTTTGGCTCACATGTAACAAAAACCCACCAATTCACTCAACATGCCAATCAGCTAATAAGCTCAAAACACTCAAAACACAGTTACATCCATCTACTCCTGACTTCTCTAACTACAAGTGACTCATTGAGAGCACACTCTTGGGAAGCTCTGGTGCAAGCAGAATGTCGCTCCAGTGGCTGCACTACTCCCTGCTGTGTTGCAGGCAACCATTTCACCTCTGCGATTAAGTGGGCTAAAATAATTAATTTGTAAAACTTTCATTAACAGGCGGACGTCTTTTTAAATACAGCACCTATGGAAAGGCATAGTATGTGTGTTTCTGGATGTGATCTTTCCTTTGGCACTGGTTGATGGTTATGATCACTGCCTCACATATCTCTACTAAGGGGGCATTCATCATGCTTACATTGTAGGAAAATGATGGTTGTGGAGTTGTGGACCAGGCTCCATGCTCCTGCCTAGATTTAGGGTTCCCCCTGATGGCCTGGACTGGTCTTACAGTGACTGTGAGGAATTTAGGGAAAAGCACTGAAAGATCTCAACAAGGGTGGGCATGATCCAGAGCTTCGTACCCAGCAACTTTACCAAGCAGTTCTCTACCACACAGAATGAGACTGAGGCCATCAAAAACATCCTAATTTGGTGGGATAAGTATAATTCTTTTCACAGTTTCTGAAGAAAATAACTTTCTATCCTCCAGCAACTGTAACATTACAGAAATGTTATGAGAAGATTCTTTAGAAACTGACAGCATACCAGAGATACTATAGAAGGAATGAAACGTATTTTCTTTAGAAACTGACAGCATACCAGAGATACTGTAGAAGGAATGAGACGTATTTTCTTTAGAAACTGACAGCATACCAGAGATACTGTAGAAGGAATGAAACTTATTTTCTTTAGAAAAACTGACAGCATTCCAGAGATACTGTGTGTTACATGTGTGTTGGGGTTTGATGTTGTCCCCTGTCTTTCTGTTTAGCCGCAGTTGTTCCAAGTCTTCCGGCGAGCTCCCTACTTGGATTATAAATTAGACTATTTCCACTTACTTTGTGGCTCTTGTAAGGGTCCCCCTTTTCCTGCAGAATGGAATCCAGAGGCCCTGTTCGAAGGTCAATGCGTGTTCGGTCTTTTCTTTGCGTCTTGTTAAAAATCACTAATATTTATTTATTAATCTTTTGGGTTTCCAATTATAGTACTGACCTTATACATAATTTTATCTGACTCCAATCTTTCGTGATTTTATTTATATTTATTCAAATGTAACTGCTGATCCCTCTAGTTGTGATTAAATTTGGATCATTAATTAACTATAATATTTCCTAGTTTCGACTTATCGTTCTGTAAGGGTCCACCCACCGACCGGAATCCAGTGGCTGTTTGAAGGCTGTATGTGTGTAGACTCTTTCTGGCGCTTCTGCACCTGTGATTACCTGCCTGACAACAGGTGCGAGTGGTAAATAAGGTTTCAGTACCCTTTAAAGTCATATACCCCATAAGGTGATCCCATTTGATAAGTTGGTCCTTAACTACAACGCCAATGGAGCGTATGGTGGTAGAATTTAAATATACCTGGTCTGGGTGAATTAAAGGGAAGGTGACAAAAAACCCAATACAACCGGTGCATTCATTCCCAGTATACATCATTAAGGTTAATGTTTTTCATTTTTTAAGATGTAAGCCATCTATGCAAATCTAAGATATCAATAAGATCATTTAAAACATGTCTAGGTGTCTTATGAAGACGAAGATCTAAAAATTCTTGTCTAGCTGCAGTAAACAAATCTTGTGCATATAACCTACAGGCAAAGTCATGCTCGATGGTACGGGTCTGATTAAAATTGGTTTGACTGGTCATCAAAAGCGCCTGCGCTTCAGATTTGACCGCTTTAATAATATTCTCATTACTTTTAGTGATGTGTTGAAGATATGTCGCGATCTGGTTTGCCAACCATGTTGAAAATTGAGATTGTCCTGTTATTTTATAAGTGTTTGATGTGGAATTGATTGATCCAAAAATGCCAGCTAAATTTCTGAACAGGGTTTGTTTACTTCGTACAGGTGGAGTTTGAACTGCAAGTCTGTTTTTATAATCAGAAACTAAATCATCTAGACGTGACTGTAGCCATGTATATGTTTTGTCATCAGCATTACAATATTTTACGTAGGCAGACAGAATATTAGAGATGTTATATGTGACATGTGTTATCACTAAATTGACATCATGTAATAGTGTCTTATTTGTATTTTCTTTAATTACACCGCCTGGTGGAGTGGGGTAATGTTTGGGGCACTGTGTGGGTTTCTTGTATCCACACGTGGTTAAATTAAAAGAATGATGTAAAGTCTATGAACAATTTTGAGGATTAGTAAAATCGTTCAAGCTTGCTTCGCATTTACCCACACAGTAAGTCCCTTTTTTTCGTCCAGTCCAAACAAAGGTTTTTACACTATTTTCGGGTGTTGAGTCTGTTAGATTGAAAAGTAATTCTGTAAACCTTAAGTATGTATTGTTATGTGTTTCAGTGTGTATGCATCTATATGTTGTTGGTTCTAGATCCTTTCTAGAGTAACATTTTTTAGGATCCATTCCATAATTATTATTCTGATACAATGTGTACATGCTGCCGGTAATGGAACCTGGATGCTCTTTAAGCTGGTACCAGGCAGTAATGTTATGATAAGGGTGTGGTGTGTGTAACCTGTAATGTTTAAATTTGGGGGATGGGTAGAACCAGTCTTAGAACAAATTTTTGTTCCACAACTTGACTCTGGTGTTGATATAGGGGGCCATGTGACCACCTCTTTGTATGTAATTGGAGTATATGGGGATGACTCCTTTGTATACTTCCATACCCATCTCCCGTATCCTAAGGTGTGTGCGAGTGTGATGCGCTACCCTAATTCGATGCATGCGGTCCAGATACTGTTCTACTGTCTGGTCTCCATGGAATTGCAACAACTGTCCTGTGAAAGAGAAAACCGGAATTACTTCAGTGAACCTTTGAATTGTTTACATTGAGACATGTGGTACCACCTTAATTATTCCTCTTATGGTCATGGCCACGCAGCTGTTACAGACTGCCTTAACTTCATAGGGCCCGTGCCAACAAGGGGAGAATGCACTTTGTTTTACAAAGATGCGTACCATCACAATGTCTCCTTCTGAAAATTTCCTTTCCAGAATTCGGACTAAAATGTGCATCATTCATTAAATCTGACTGTTTTTGTTTTAAGTCAGCTTGAGCATGCAGCACCTTTAATCTTTCTTGCAGTTTTACCAGTACAGTCTGCTGTGTTGCAAGTATGAGTGGCCCCAAATCTGCTGGAGAGATTTGTGGATCAATGGGTAAATTCATTACCTTCCAGTCATGAGTTCATACAGACTAATGCCTGTAGCCATTGATGGGGTCACCGCAGCACAGTCAAGACAGTTGGTAAAGCATCAACCAATTTGTTTTGGTGCTGGGTCATCTGCTTCGAAATATTTTCTTTAATGGTGCGGTTTGCATGTTCATCCATTCCAGAGCTTTGTGGCCTGTATGGAACATGAAATCTCTGCTTGATGTTCAGCATTTTGCACATACTTTTCATGACCTTCCCATCAAAATGAGTCCCTTGGTCTGATTCGATTTGCATTGGTGCTCCCAGAGAGGATGATTTGATTCGCCATTACCGGTGCCACTATATTTGCGGTGTTATTGCGAGTGGGAATTGCTTCAACCTATTTTGAAAACTTGTCAAATATCACAAGACAATAACGATATCCTCCTTTAGCACTAGGAAGTGGACCAATGAAATCTACTTGTAAGAATTCCCAGGGCCCCTTGGGTGGATCAGGCTATTGCAGGTTTGTTCGGCCCATTTTGCCCTGGTTAATTTTGGCACATACCAGACAGGTGCTGCACCATCCTTCCACATCAGCTGTCATTCCCTGCCACCAAAACTGCCTTTGTATCAGCTGCAAAGTTTTTGCTGCAGATACATGGGTATAATCATGATATAATTTGGTTATCGGTTTTTGAAGTGCATCGGGAACAACGAATTTGCCGTCTTTGATTACTAGACCTTTGATTATTTTGACCGTCTGATCTCTCTGCAAGTGCGGTGCAAGTTCGTCACCAGAGATCCACAGATCTTTTTGATATTGCTTCAAGTCATTTTAATAGCACTTACAGCTGAGTCAGAGGGTGTGTTACCTTTCCATGTGTTGCCTTGTTTTGCTGCAAATTTTGCTAGCATATCAACATAGTTGTTATTTGTTTCATGCTCATCTGGATTTTTGTTGATATGCGAACGTACTTTAACTACATAAATGGGGGTCTTTCGCATTTGTATGGTTGCCATATCGCAGTTATAGTGTCAAAGTGTTTTATAGGCGTTCCTGCGGAAGTGAGAAATTTACGCAATTGCCATTGGGCTATAAAAGTTACAACTCCGAATGCATAGCGACTGTCTGTGTACACACAAATCGGTTCGCTATGAGTTCTAATGGCTTCCAACAATGTGATGAGCTCGGCTTCATGCGGATATGTTCAGTGCCAATTTTACTAACAGTTGCCGGTTTTCATCTGAATCGGGGAGATGAGGGCCACACTGCACAGGCAGCGTAAAAATTGCTATCCTGGCAGAAACGATCTGAATCTGGCTTGGCAATAGCTGATCCTGCACCAGGCTTTGCACCTCTTTCTCAGAAGTTGCAGGCGTGTGGATGTCCCTCAACATCTCCGAGCAGATGTGGCAAAATTTGTGTGTTTTGTATTTACAATCTTGTGTGCTTGAATATCCGCTATCCACCTCGCTTAAACATTGGGAGAAACTCCTTTGATTTCAGCCCTGCAACAGCATTCTGCAACAGCGGGCGTGTGCATGGTATGCAGAACAACAGGCTGAAATTTGGCATCCAATGCACATGAGTACATGCTGTGTGCATGGGTCGAATCCTTGTTAAACTAGGAGATTTTTTGCAGCAATAATAAGCGATTGGGCGCAACCTCTCCCCATGTTCCTGAGCTAAAACTCCGCTTAGCGTATTTTCGTGCGCATCTACCTGAACATGAAACGTTTTTGATGGGTTTGGCAAGCCAAACACAAATGTTCTTTTAGATCTGAAAAAGCTTTCTCATGCTCATCTGCCCATTCAAGGACCTCATTTGGTTTCGTTTTTCCTTTTAAAAGAGAGTACAATGGTGCCTCGATCTTAGCAAAATCTGGAATAAAGTCTCGTAAATAGTTTGCTGTACCCAGAACATTTTGCAGCGAGTGTAATGTGTGTGGGCGTGGTAGGTCGGCTATGCACCTCCTCCTGTCGTCTGTTAGTGCTCGGTGGCTTTGAGTCAGAGTATACCCTAGATAGTGCACTTCTCTTCCGGGCAATCTGAGCCTTTTCTTTATTCATTTTAAACCCAGCATCTCCTAGCCACCACAAAACTTTGTCAACCAGCTGCAAGTGGTTCTCAAGTGCTCCATCCGTGGCAATCAGAATCGTCTACAGTCGTCTACATAGTGCGTCACCTTGCCGGTCCCTAGTAAGGGATTGAGTACATCTGCCACAGCAGATGAACAGCAGCTACGGCCTCTGGCTTGATGCAGTATTGTTTTTGAGGGGGATGGGCTCTCGCTCGATGCATAATTCAAAGTCAATGAGGCTGCAGTCGTGCTATGCTTATTGATGAGAAGTTTGACCGGATCTGTATTGGTTATGGACATAATGCTTGCATCGTGGGAAGGGAGGCAATTTTTTGTTGTTTTATTAGTTTGCAATTCAATCTGCTTTTCAAAGCAGCTTATCACAAAGCCATGTTTTGACATAATGTCCATTCCCAATACAGTACCTTCACTATTATTTGGTAAATACTTGTGAATATTTGTGCAAGAAGAGGCTGCACCGGTATCAATAAGAATGTTAGCTAGCTGGCCTCCAAGGCTAGCTTTAATTTTAGTTCGGTTGCACGCTCTTGATGATGCTTCCTAGGGTGAGGAGGCCACGCACCCCTATTGTGTCAGGACAGACAGGCAGACCCCTTTGCAGAAGGAAAACAGTTTATTTAAACAAATAAGGGTTTTGTGCAATAGTCCAACAAAAAGGTGAAACAGCTGGCAGTCGACTCCAGCCACAATTCCAGCTGCAGAGGAGGTGAAGGATAGCTCATCAAACTGACTCAATTCGATGGGACGAAGGGTGAACCAGACCCAACCGGTGGGGCGGGAAAGGTGGCAGTCAAAGCAGTCACTGAGAAGCCTCCCGCTGTAGCCACATCCAGCATCCACCCGCTAGAGGACCGAGACAGGTACTTGCACCCGAAGGTCCTCAGTGAGAGAGAGTACTGAGCTGGGTAAAAGGTGAACTGGAGAGATGGGCTCCCATCTCTCCAGTTCAATAAGACGAGGAAAGCGAGAAACTAACAAAACAAAAAGTCAAAAGAGAAAAACAGCAGCACTAACTAGACTGGAAACAGGACTAAGACTGGACAAACAAAAATCTGATCAAACCAGCAAACTGGGGTTCAGAGTCAGAATGAACTAACATCAAGCGACGAACTGACAAAGGACAGAAAATACAAGGAGATTAAGTAGGAGGATAATTGACAGAAATGGGGTGCAGGAGTGTGAAACAATTAGGGTTAACAAGAGGAGGAGTTAACAGCAAAGCAATGGAGAGCTGTCAAAACAAAGGCCATGTGCTCCAGGACAACAAAACACAAGACAAACACAACAGGCCACTGCCAACCCCTGACATATTGGGGATTGCTTTTATTCCCTTGGTTTTCCGTCAGAGCTTTTAATGCTTTAATGAACTCTAATATCAGCTTGCGGCCCTCTTCATCAGTTCTGAAATGTATTTACTGGTTTTGGAATTTGTGGCACTGCTGAGCGATGTGGCCTGGCTTTTTACAATGAAAATAGCAAATTAGTGATTGTCCTTTTGGATCGTACTTATCTCCCTCTGCTAACCATTGTGTGTTACTTGCTTGTGCCTTGATTCTATTTTGGTAGCCCACCCTACCAATGATCTAAATGTATTTACAGGTGGATCAGCTCAGTGAAGCAACGCTTGTTGTATATGGGGACGAGAATTATTTTTAAGAAGTTGGAGTAAAACTTCATGGTCACACTGTGCGTCCTCTAATCCTGAATGTAAACCCATAAATGCTCTGCATATACTTCAAATGCCTCTCTGTTAGCCTGTTTTGTTTCCATAATTTTGCTCCACTCAGCATGCGTCGGTCCCCTCAATTCTAAGAGCATCTCTCTCAACACCGCATTTTCATCTTAACCTTCGCCTTTGACTATAACCTCGCCAGTTCTTAGCGCAGTTGGCATCTTTGGTTTTAATTTATCTGGAGTGGTGAGAAGAGCTATTTGCCAGACGTCCCTTACCTCTGAATTGTATACGGACGCTTGCAGCATTAAGTTGTCCCAGTAGGGTTGGAAAGGGCCTTTTCTAGGCATCATTCCCACAACTTCGTTATGCTTAGAACATTCCTCACAAGTTAGGGTGGGGCTAATGGTAGTCACTTCATCATCTGCATTTGTCAGAGTTTTGAGTACAGCAACTCGTATGGATTTGGAGGAACTTATGCCAGATTTAACTCGCGTATCCCCGCACTGCCTCATTGTAGCTTTTTCTCGAGATTTGTGTCTCTAATTTGTGTTGCTCTGTCTTGCCCAAATTTGCTTGTCATACGCTGCTGCTTCAACCTGAGCCTGAAGATTTTTTAGCTCTTGCGATCACGCGGACTCTATGTCTCTAATATTGGTTATAACACGTTAATTTTCCATAATTGATGCCAAATCATTGCGTCGAGCAGATAAACGATAGCAACAAAGAGTTTTCTATATTTACGTTTGGTTTCAATCACGCCCTTCTGTAGAATACCAAGCTAAAATTTGATCGTTGGTCCAGTTGAAATCTACCCACACTTTACGCAGGCGGAAAAGAATATATAACGCAAGGGTTTCCATCACATCTCTGTCCACACTTGAACTGCCGTTTCCCTGATAAGCCATTGTGTATTGCTAATCTCAGTTTACCCATTTTTACGGTCTCCGGCTGTCACTGGGTATGTCGAACCCGATCTACAAATGTGTCTATATGGGTGTGCCTATACTTTCCCTCAAGACTTTCTAGAAAGATAAACAAACAAACTTACCGGAACAGTTGAAGACAGAGAAGGAGAAGATCAAACCTCATGCCCTTGCTTGGATCGTTCTTTGGGATCTGAATTGTTGCGTCGTAAGACATCACTCGCCTATGACTGGGAGATCACGTCGGGGTCACCACTTTGTAAGAGTCCACCCACCGACCAGAATCCAGTGGCTGGTTGAAGGCTGTATGCGTGTAGACTCTTTCTGGCGCTTCTGCAAAATCACTTATATTTATTAACCTTTTGTTTCCCCAATTTTAGTACTGACCTTATATAATTTGATCTGACTCCAATTTCCGTGATTCTGACTATATCGTTTTAATGTTACTGCTGATCCCGATCTGGCTACAGAATCGCGCCTTGTTGTGTTTTGTCACTTTCCTTATATACTCAGATCAGACAAAGAGATCCCAAATGTAGTTGTATAAACCTTTTGGTGTTTAGGTTCCCATGCTCCAGTGTCACACCTGGCTGTAACACATTCAGAGACCCAAAAGGAGGGCACACCTCCTTCTCAACAGAACACAGTTCTACCAAGTTCTTAATCTTCTCCATAATATAAGTGATTACTGTGAAATTGAGACCAATTTACCAATCGCACTGAGACCTTTCAAATGAGACCAAACATGAAAGTGAAGAACAATAAGACACATGATCTATAATGCCTTGTTCCTAATGAACTTTAAACCAACTCATTTTGGGCAGTGGGAGGGGAAGCAGGAAGAGGTGAGGAGGGTGTCATAAAGGAAACAGGGGGGTGGTGTTGTTTATTCTCTTTTGAAGTCCTTTTGTTCCTTTGGATATCCCTTCTCAGATTAGTCTTATTGCATTTACAGGTTTTGATTCACCTTCTTACAAATTAAAACATTGAAACATGAGGAGCCGAATTCCACAAAGAGGCCTCAAGACAACAGCATCATAAATCTGTCCATGATACCCAAGGTTTATGTCGAAAACCATAATATGCTAATCACTCATTGTGTATGTCATTTGAATAACTATTAAATGGTCTATAGGGACATACAACACAAATTTTAATGTTTAAATTTTTTTAATAAATATCTATCTTGAAAATTGCTGCTTCAATTTTCAGTTTTGCAAGTTAAAACCTTAGTCTTGTTTGGAGCCCTGATTCGCTCTGATTATGTGAAATGCGAATGAAATTTGGCAAGTGGTTAACGCATCCCAAGCTACTCCCCGTCATACGGTTATAATAGGCGACAGGTGCAACCCCTCGTCAATGTTTTGCTTTGGATCTGACTGCTTGCATGATTGCTTTCACTAGGGACATTTGCAGCTATAAAGCAGGTGCAAGTACTAAAATGCATGAGGGTAGTACCAACCCGAGGTTGATGCAGGAACTGTGTTCATCAACTAAAGTCACAGCATAGTCCCTCTGGAAGGCAATGGCCACACTTGTGGGCCAAGAGTGCCATCTATGGCTCAGCCTGATTGGGATGTGGAACAATGACAAAGTTTGCTTGGTTGATGCCCCCATCCCCCAGACTGTGCTATTAGGCCTGCCATCTCCTCCTCTGGAGTCACCTGCGGTTCAAAGTAAGCCTTCTCGTGCAGATACTCAAAGGTCAGGGAGGATGAGAAACAGGTCCTGCTGGTTGCACCATTCTGGCTCACCAGACCTGATTTTTCGGATTCATGCTTCTTGTGGCAGCCCCTCCATGGTGCGTATCTCTGAGAAGGACCCCCACTAACAGGTGTACGACACCCTGTGCACCTGCTTCTGGATCTTTAGAACCTTCACATGTGACTACAAGGCAGGCCTATCCACTGAAGTGGATTGTTTTCTGCCTCCCATAGATGCTTGAATGGGGTAGTGCTTTCTTTTCAGCATGACGCTTATTTCTTTTTGGCCCTGTAACCATGGATAGTGGTTATATAGCGGCCATTATGGATTTCACTGCAGGAGCTTTCACTCAACGTAGAGATCCAGATCCTGTTCATTATATTATTGACACTTTCAGCTGTATATTGATTCTGATGAAGAAAATGGCAAAGACCTAGAAATAGTATGTTACCATGGAGGTTACTGGGCCATCTCCTCCACACCAGGTCTCGTCAGAGTATTAACCAGGCCTTTGAACTCCATTTCCTTTACTGCCTCTTACCTGGGGCTGAGTACGCACAACTATCCCCATCACCATGCCTTGTGCTTATTAGCTGCCCTATTTAAATGGACTAGTCTAGGATGTCTTGATTTGCTACGGTGATCATTTCTGAGCATTTATTTTTGTATTAACCTGCCTTGTTACCGACCATGGACTTCAAGTTTATTTGTATAGCGCTTTTTACAATGGCTATTGTTCCAAAGCAGCTGCTCAAAAGCAAATCATTACACAACAAAAGCAAATCATTACACAGACAAAAGCAAATCACTACACAGCAGGATGAATTACAATACAAGAAAATTCAAGATAGAATTAGTCCAGACGGAAAGGTTAAGTTTTCCTCGACGTCATTGCAGGAAGGTCATCTCCTCACTGGGTCCACTGGAGAGGCTCGGTACCTAGATGCCTCGGGATGTGCATCCCGAGGTGCAGACAAAAGGATAATTAGCGTAGCGGCCATTCAAACTATTGGGAATCACAATGTACTGTAGCATAGGTTTATGTGAATCTTTATGAGTATGCTTTGCTAAAAAGATATGTCTTTAGCCTAGACTTAAACTGAGAGAGTGTGTCTGATCCCCAAACATTAGCAGGAAGGTTATTCCAGAGTTTGGGTGCCAAATGTGAAAATGCTCGACCACCTTTAGTGGACTTTGCTATACGAGGAACTACCAGGAGCCCTGAGTTTTGAGATCTTAAAGAGCGTGACGGGTTGTAGCGAGACAGAAGGCTGGTCAGATAAATGGGGGCTAAACCATTTAGAGCCTTGTAGGTCAGTAACAGTACTTTATAATCAATTCAGAAATTAACAGGCAGCCAGTACAGGGAGGATAAAACTGGGGTTATATGATCATATTTCCTTGTCCTGGTAAGAACTCGAGCGGCTGCGTTTTGCACTAACTGAAGCTTGTTTATTGAAGATGCTGGACAACCAGCAAGCAGCGCATTACAGTAATCCAGTCTAGATGTCATGAACGCATGAACTAGCTTTTCTGCATCTGAGAGAGAGCATGTGTCTGAGTTTAGCAATATTTCTAAGTTGAAAGTAGGCAGATTTTGTAACATGAGTGATATGGTGTTCGAAGGACAGGTTGCTGTCCAATATCACACCCAAGTCTTTAACTGTCAGAGTAACGTTTATATCACATCCATCTAATTGTAGTTTGAGCTCAGAAATTTGCTGTAAACATGAATTTGTTCCGATAAGAAGCACCTCTGTTTTATTAGTTCAATAGAAGAAAATTTCTAGTCATCCAGTCTTTTATGTCTTTAACACGCTCTGTTAATTTAGACATTTTTGATAACTCATCAGGCTTAGATGAAATGTATAGCTGTGTGTCATCTGCATAACAGTGGAAATTAACCCTGTGCTTTCTAATAATGTTCCCCAGGGGCAGCATGTATATAGAGAACAGTAAGGGGCCTAAAACTGATCCTTGAGGCACACCACACTTTACAGGCGTTATACTAGAGCGGTCTCCATTTATATCTACAAATTGATAACGGTCTGATAGGTATGATTTAAACCACTTTAAAGCCTGTCCCTGTACACCAGTGGTGTTTAAACGCTCCAGGAGAATATTATGATCTATAGTGTCAAATGCAGCAGTGAGATCCAATAAAACGAGTAGCGAGACGCAGCCTCGGTCGGAGGATAAGAGCAGGTCATTAGTGATTTTAACTAATGCGGTTTCTGTGCTATGGTGCGGTCTAAAACCTGACTGAAACTCCTCATAGATGTCATTCATCTTTAAGAAAGAGCATAACTGCGCTGACACAACTTTTTCTAATATTTTTGATATAAATGGGAGATTTGATATCGGTCTGTAGTTAGATAGTTCATTAGGATCAAATTGTGGTTTTTTGATCACATATGACACAGTAATTCTGCTCTACCTAAATTAACCTAGAGTTCCTCTTCAGGAACTCGAGCTGCGTCACAAACGCTTTGGGAACGCCTTCGGC